>NC_134700.1:162774052-163074052 GCF_043290135.1 Rhipicephalus microplus | reverse complement strand
TTGAGGTCAGAGTCGTGTTCTAATTGTCTGCATGTCCGCTTATGACTACACGGGATTTCGTCCAACTATCAACTCCAAGGCAAAGACAGCTTAGAATAAAAGAGCATGTTGCCTCGATAGTTCAGATAGTAGAGTACCTGTGCGTGTGAAGCTGCCGAGGGTCCTGGAAGGTTCAACGCAGCAGTTGCGAACGTCTTGCACTATGGAAGCGATCTCACTTTCAGTTACACCTTAAAGCCATCGCTCACAAGTTTTCATCTGTCCATTCTTTGTTTGTTACGTGCATGCCTTTTTTCTCTTGAGATGTTGGAAGTGTATAAACGAAAGGGATGATGCCTTCACAAAACACGACATTTTCCAGATTGAGTTTTGTTGTCAGTAAAACATTCGCGCACCGCTCACGTTCCCGGCTTCGAGGCGACTCTTTCTGGCGAGTTCGCGAGATGTACGGAGCTTTGCAAGAAACAACATTGTGTACCCTTTTCGTATTGCCCTTCGTATTGCCCTATCGTATTGCTTTGCTTTCATTTCGCTCTACTTTATCGGTTCTAGAAAGAGTGTCTTCTATTCGGGGCGCTGCGTCCTGTCCATTTACCGTATTTTCTGTTTTTTTATGTGGACTGCGTAACTGGCACAGAATGAGAAGAAGTTGTTCTATGACGTGATAAAAACAGTGCTCGCGAACATTATCAACATCAACAGTGCTCTTGAAGGTATTGTTATACTAATAAAGAAGTCCCAGCTTTGCCTCAAAGGAGAAGCGATGAACACGATAGCAACAAATTGGAAGGTCACGTGCAGAATGGCAAGCAGATCGAAACGTGCTTTGCGTTCCTCACGCACAAATGACGTACGAAACGTATTCACAGGTACAGATGAACGAAAATAACCGTCTCAGTTGTTACTTCGCTGTGTCTGAAAAGCACGCCTTATTTCGCAAACGGAGACTGTGTAACAATTTCAGTGACCTTTGCGAGCCCCGTAACTACGACAGATTCGTCCCGGTGAAAGCCCAAGGCCACCTAAGACGCACGATCCTCCCCACCGCGAGATAATGGCGCGCGCGTTAGCGCCCACCTTGCATCATCTCCGCGGGGCAAAGTACGCGCGGGAGATGAGAGCGCGCTTCGTGACGATGTGGCGACGCGCGCTCATTGCGCCATCTTGCTTGTAATGCTGAAAACACGATAGTTCCCCCTGAAATGCCCGTCACCAGCGCTAAGCGGTAGATATAAATAGCTTGCTGTTTGAATGTTGGATGAGGTGCTCTCTCGTGGCTCAGTGGTTAACGCCTCGCACTCACAATTCAGAGGTGCCACGTTCGGTTCCACGCTCCGGTGTTTTTTCTGAATTGTTTTTCTTTCTTGCGTTTTTATGCATATAGTTACGTATACACGTAATGACGGCGACACTGACGCTGACGCCTGCGGCAAAATCCAGTTGAAAGTGTCCATATAAATAAATGATCACAATAAAATGACTATCGACCCACAGAGCCCAGATAGCGGCATGCCTGTCTGTCTGTCTTCTACTCTGTTTGGAGAATCCTGACTTGAAATATATACTGGGTATTTTAAAAAATGTGTCCAAAGATCTAAAAAGATAAGGGAAATAAAATGCTTGTCTGCAGCTTTCCGGACAAGCTGTTCTGTGGCAGCATACATGTGAATATTTTTGGAGCGTTAAACTATACGCGCAGTCATAATAATAATAATAATAATAATAATAATAATAATACTAATAATAATAATAATAATAATAATAATAATAATAATAATAATAATAATAATAATAATAATTAAAATAATAATCGTAATAAGAATAATATTAATTTCGTCACTACGGAAGTAGGTATAGAAATAATGAGCCAAGGTGTTACTTCGTTTGGACGAGGAGTGTGGTCCAAGGGATAAATTCGAGTCCCTTTTAGGAAGAGCCCCTAGGTACTTCTAGATTTCGAAAAAAAAACGCGACATGTAATTCATATTAATGAAAATTATTGTTTTGCAATGCGCCTTGGTCAACTAGTAATTATTGTGTTTCTAAGTCGATGAATAGGTGCTCACCTAATCGTTAAAGTGTCAATGAGACATGTGAAGGTATGCTTAATTGTCTTCTAATTGCGCTATTTTTAGCAACGTACTATTGACATGCACATTTTGTTCCGGCTGATAAAGAAAGCACGCAAAGTATGAAAAGTAGCACATGAATACGCTCGCACCCGCAAAAGGTGGGAGCGTATAGCCTTTACTTTCTACCTCACTGTTCTCCTGCCTGAAGGCCCTGTTTCCTTGTGAGTATAGTCACCTGTCGTTTTTCAGGATACATGGGCTGTTTTCATCAAACCCCATTTCGCCCCCCCCCCCTAAAAGAACTTGCACGGGTTCGGTACATAGTGGCAAACAGCCCAGTTCGATGTGGTTTGAAAATGTCAACGTTTTGTCTCATTGACATTTTCATGAATTGGGGAACATTTGTAAAGTTAAAAATATAATCAGCACTAATTATTAAGTCACACTAGTCAGAAATTACAGGTACCTACAGAGTACAGCCTGCACTTGGTGTGTTCCACGTAACGACGTTCGTCTTTTTTTTTTCAAATTATAAGCTACGTCATATCTGGAACACCCCGTATAAGTCATTCAATGAGGACAGCCCTAAACAGAGCAACAGGCATTTTTTTTTCTACTCTGTCCGTTTCATCTCAGTCACCCGCATTCCCGTCACCTTGTACATCATATTCGACGGTTTCTCTCCTTTCACACAGATACTATCCACCTGCCTGCTGCCCTGGGGTTGCCTCAGTGTATTCGGTTCCCGCACCGAACGGGTGTTCGCCAAGCTGAAGGCATTGCGCGAATGTGAACAGCGGGCGTTTTTCGAGGCCGGAGACATTGACACTGGTGATTGACTCATTGCTAATTGCTTGCATCACGCTGGTCTGATTAGACCGCTAATCGCTAATTAAACGACAGGTGGTGAGATTTTCAGAGTTTGGTGCGAGGAATTTACAGTGGCAACGATAGTATACCCGGTGGAGCACGCTACATTTCTCACGTCTCACTGTGCGATTTATGGGAGTTTGAGCCTAAGAATAAGCAGACATGAGCGTGTGTAATGCAAGACAATAAAAACGAACCCCCAGTTTAGCAAGGTGTGGTTGAACGAACCCAAGCCCAAGTCCTACTCTACAAAAAGGAGCCTCTACATATTGAAAGTGTCCAATTCATGTACCTAAAATGCACGCGACACCTAGTGGCCCCGGCCTGAGATGAAAAAAAGTATATGGTTAAAAAGTTTATACTGCGACAGTGTTTCAATATATTTAGAAATACTCGGAGAGAGTAGACATGCTGAAGCCTGCTTTTTGTTTATGCGTACAAAAGTACTTTCATTTTCACACCAGTATACATACAACTTTCTTTTGAAGTTATCTGGTAAGAAATCGCCACTCAAGTTTGATTAAACTTTTCCTTTGTCCCGTATGCAGCTGGATGTGACTGGAGGTTTGACGGATTGCAGTGTTGGCCACCAACGCCGCGTGGAATGACGGCTAAGGCACCATGTCCGACACTGCTGCCTGGCAACGTTAACGTCTCGGGTAATAAGCGCGTTCACATAAACTCGATGTGACATTATCAGATCGAAGCGGAGTGAACGAGAAATGTTGCAGTGCACCCTGCCTGTTGACAGTTTGTCCATTCATTGTCGTCTTTTACGCCTTTGCTTTCTGTAACGTGAACGCTAAGCACGAATCTAAACTCGCTTGCTGAATCCACTGGTCTTATTCGTGGAAAAACACATGCGCCACGTGGCAATCTGCACAAAAGCGCCGTGAAAACCGGCGTCATGCACTTCCATGCCCGAAGGTAATGAATGGCAAGCTATCCTTGAGGCACGCCAGAGACCACGTCACTGACCATTTATCTCACGTGAACTGAGTACATTTAATAACTTTTGTCTGCGCTCAGTGCCGTCGATCCGATACGCGTTGATCAGCGGTGAGAACGAGGCTATTACGTCCTTGCTGGGGTGACGATCCACGCATATGTGCGCACGTGCAAACAATGTCCCATTTTATCTTAGGTGTCCTGTGAAGTTTGGTGCCAGTGCGGTGATGTGACAATAGCACAGTTACCCAGTTGATGCATACAAATTAGCGCGTGCTACTTAACCGTTCTTAGCCAAGGTAAAAAGTAGTAGCACCCCATTAAATTCAAGCGATCCGTTGAAGTCATCACGTGAGTTTTTCTATGGCGTAACTTCAATATTAACATTTTTATTCGCTAAAGTACTGGTTTGAGGATGGGTTAGAACGCATAGTTTATTAATATTAGCCATTCACTTTTTTGATAAAAGTTTCATTTCATCATCATCATCATCATCAGCCTGTCTACGTCCACTGCAGGACAAAGGCCTCTCCCATGTTCCGCCAGTTAACCCGGTCCTGTGCTTGCTATTGCCAATTTATACCCGCAAACTTCTTAATCTCATCTGCCCACCTAACCTTCTGTCTCCCCCTACCCCGCTTCCCTTCTCTGGGAATCCAGTTGGTGACCCTTAATGACCAGCGGTTATTCTGTCTACGTGCTACATGCCCGGCCCATGTCCATTTCCTCTTCTTTATTGCAGCTATGATATCCTTAACTCCCGTTTGTCCCCTAATCCACTCTGCTCTCTTCTTGTCTCTTAAGGTTACACCTACCATTTTTCTTTCCATTGCTCGCTGCGTCGTCCTCAATTTAAGTTGAACCCTCTTTGTGAGTCTCCAGGTTTCTGCTCCGTAGCTAAGTACCGGCAAGATACAGCTGTTATATACCTTCCTCTTGAGGGACAGTGGCAATCTACTTGTCATAATTTGAGAGTGCCTGCCGAATGTGCTCCACCCCATTCTTATTCTTCTAGTTACTTCAATCTCGTGGTTAGGCTCTGCGGTTATTACCTCCCTAAGTAGACATAGTCTTTTACAACTTCAATTGCACTATTACCTATCGCAAAGCGCTGCTCCTTTCCGAGGTTGTTGTACATTACTTTCGTTTTCTGCAGATTAATTTTAAGACCCACCTTTCTGCTCTCCTTGTCTAACTCCGTAATCATGAGTTGCAATTCGTCCCCTGAGTTACTCAGCAATGCAATGCCATCGGCGAAGCGCAGGTTACTGAGGTACTCTCCATTAACTCTTATCCCTAACTGTTCCCATTCTAGGCTTCTGAAAACGTCCTGTAAGCACGCAGTGAATAGCATTGGGGAGATTGTGTCCCCCTGCCTTTCACCCTTCTTTATTGCTATTCTGTTGCTTTTTTTATGAAGCACTATGGTAGCAGTTGATCCCCTGTAGATTTCTTCCAGAATGTTTATATATATTTCATCTACGCCCTGATTCCGCAGTGTCTGCATGACGGCTGATATTTCTACTGAATCAAACGCCTTCTCGTAATCTATGAAGGCTATGTATAGTGGTTGGTTATACTCTGAGCATTTCTCTATTACCTGATTGATAGTATGAATGTGGTCAATTGTTGAGTAGCCTGTTCTAAATCCTGCTTGTTCCTTTGGTTGATTGAATTCTAATGTTTTCTTTACTCTGCTAGCAATTACCTTTGTAAATAGCTTGTATACTACAGACAGCAAGCTGATCGGCCTGTAATTCTTCAAGTCCTTGTCATCTCCTTTCTTATGTATTAGGATGATGTTAGCGTTCTTCCAAGACTCTGGTACTTTTCCCGTCAGGAGACACCTCGTAAATAGAGTGGCTAGTTTTTCTAACACAATCTGTCCTCCATCTTTCAGCAGATCTGATGTTACTTGATCCTCACCAGCAGCTTTGCCTCTGTGCATGCTCTCCAAAGCTTTTCTGACTTCTTCTATCATTACCGGTGGGGTGTCGTCTGGGTTACTGCTAGTTCTTATAGTATTAAGGTCGTGGTTGTTTCGGCTACTGTACAGATCTCTGTAAAACTCCTCCGCTATTTTAACTATCCTATCCATATTGGTAGTTAATTTGCCTTCTTTGTCCCTTTAGTGCATACATCCGCCTTTTGCCTATCCCAAGTTTCCTCTTCACTGCTTTGACGCTTCCTCCGTTTTTCAGAGCGTGCTCAATTCTCTCCATGTTATACCTTCTTACATCGCATACTTTACGTCTATTAATCAGCTTCGAAAGCTCTGCCAGTTCTATTTTGTCTGTTATACTTGACACTTTCATGATTTGACGCTTCTTAATTAGGTTCTTCGTTTCCTGGGAAAGCTTGCCGGTGTCCTGTCTAGCTACCCTGCCTCCAACTTCCACTGCACACTCCGTGATGATACTCGTCAGATTATCATTCATTGTATCTACGCTAAGGTTGGTTTCCTCGCTAAGAGCAGAGTGCCTGTTCTGCAGTGACACTCTGAATTCCTGTACTTTCCCTCTCAGTGCTAGCTCATTGATTTGCTTCTTGCGTATCAGTTTCTGTCGTTCCTTCTTCAAGTCTAGGCGGATTCGAGCCCGTACCATTCTATGGTCACTGCATCTTACCTTGCCAACCACTTCAACATCCTGCACGACTCCTGGGTGTGCAGTCATTATAAAGTCTATTTTGTTCTTATTTACGCCATTAGGGCTCCTCCATGTCCACTTGCGGTTTTCTCGTTTTCGGTAGAAGGTATTCAAAATACGCAGATTATTGCATTCTGCGAATTCTACTAGTAGCTCTCCTCTGGCGTTCCTAGTGCCGATGCCATAATCTCCTACTGCCTGGTCTCCAGCCTGCTTCTTCCCTACCTTTGCATTAAAGTCGCCCATTACTGTAGTATACTGTGTTTTCACCTTACTCATTGCCGATTCCACGTCTTCATAGAAGCTTTCAACTGAAGCGTCATCATGGCTGGATGTAGGCGCGTAAGCCTGTACTACCTTCATTTTGTATCTTTTATTCAGTTTAATTACAATGCCTACCACCCTTTCATTAATGCTATAGTAATCCTCTATGTTGCCAGCTATGTTTCTGTGAATTAGGAACCCTACACCCAGTTCTCTTCTGTCTGCCAAGCCCCGATAGCAAATGACGTGCCCATTCTGTAGCACAGTATAGGCCTCATCTGTCCTCCTAACCTCACTCAGCCCTATTATATCCCATTTAATGCCTTCTAGCTCCTCGAATAATACAGCTAGACTTCCCTCACTAGATAACGTTCTAACGTTAAACGTTGCTAAGTTCAAGTTCCAATGGTGGCCTGTCCGTATCCAGAGATTCCTAGCACCCTCTGCTGCTTTGCAGATCTGACCGCCGCCGTGGTCAGTTGCTCCGCAGCTGGTGGGGACTGAGGGCCGTGAGTTAATTGACGAATGCCTACGGGAGGGGGTGGCCAGATACTGCACCAGGGTGGCCAATCCTTCTCTGGTGAGATCATCGGTGTGTACCGGCTTTAAACCGGTACGATCAGACAGTAGTGGGACAAAACGTTGAGACAAAAAGTTTCATTTGCTTTTTGTCAAATGCAAACGGTAACGCAATACCTTTCAAAACAGCAGTAGGCGTGTTCGGCGCATTACTTGCTTATGTTTATACTAGATATACGCTCCTTAAGAATTTTTTCTTCTCTATTGGGTTTTGAATGCAGCTACCGCTACGTACCACTGTCTCATGAGGGGCTCCTGGCAAGATGAAATGGGGAACTACGACGCCTGCACAGTATCGCCATACTTTGTGAGTATTCATTTGTGTGCACTGGCTAACTTGTTATGCCTCAAGCAACTCACAGCTTCGAAAGTGTTCTGAAATATGATAATAATTTACGTGTAACCTCCTGAGAGTTCCACAATATGTTGCCCAGCTTAACGTGGCACGAAGTGGGCTTCAAATAGAGGAAAAAGCATTATTCCACTCTTTAAGGCACACTGACATACAGCAAACGTTTCACCTATGTTGTGTCGCCACCCATCAGCCCCATGTGAGTGTAGTCTATGTAATACTGCATTCCTGTAGACAGAATGCACATCTCATGTTTCATACTCGTATGACACGTCAGGCACATGACTACGGAATACGTCTCAAGCGTCTACTAAACAACGTCTATTTCTGTTTCGCTTACAACAAACGTACTGGCGTCAAGTCAGTACAAAATATGAGATTCAATGAACATATATTGTGTTTTTGTAGTATTCGTCAAAATATACATTTATAACGGCACATTTACAAAGCTACCCACGTTTTAAAACCGCATGTCTAATTTAGTGGCCATTATTCCAGGGTATTTGAAGCATGGTGTCTTTCCAGGACCCCGAACTGAAGCTTCTCCTTGACATCGCCGAAGAAATCGGAGAGTACGTTCCTTGGGAACAGAGTTCTCCGAGAGGAGAGAACTGGATGTGGCAAGAAAAGATCGACCACTTCAAGCATTGCCTAGAGCACGTACTGCTCAAGCCATTTCCTGAGCTCGGTGAGCACTGATATAGGTCGCTTTACGAGTTAGCCTTGCACACCTGTGGTGTACTGCTCTCTTTTTGGATATGACCCCTTTTGCTGTAAACAGCAGGTGTGAGGAACACTCTACAGTTTTCATCCTGAACCTATGCACGAAATGGTGAACATTTTTATTTATCGCGTCGGTTAAGTAAGCACTTTGTTGCTGTAAGCACTCTCAGTTGCTGCGGCGTGAAACCTGGACGAGCGTTAAATCAGGTGGATGTGATGCGCACTCGCAGAGACCATCAAAGCAATGACAACTCGAATGCCTTTATGGAATATACCATTGCGCTGGGCTACGCATTCCTGCGGTATAGATTATACCGAGCGCGAAAGTACGGTGAGAGCTTTGAAGCGGCCTTTATTGTTTATGCCACAGACAACTGCGTGTATGAAGCTGTTTTGCGAAAAACGCGATGACTTTCTGGGTAGCAACAGCAATGGCTGTCTTTATGCAGTGTCGAAGTGTAAAGTTCATTGACATTCTCTTTCCGACAACTTTTTGTTTCCTGTATTGTCTCTTTGACTGATATCGTGGATTTAAGATTTTAATAACTCACGCCAAGGTTCTTTTCTCGTTTCAAGCGAACAGTAACATACGCGCATAATTGGAATGATGCGTAAATATTCCAAACAAGTTCCGAAATCGTATGAATACTGGCCCCGCTGTGGTGGTCTAGTGGCTAAGGTACTCGGCTGCTGACCCGCCGGTCGCGGGTTCGAATCCCGGCTGAGGCGGCTGAATTTCCGATGGAGGCGGAAATGTTGTAGGCCCGTGTGCTCAGATTTGGGTGCACGTTAAAGAACCCCGCGTGGTCAAAATTTCCGGAGCCCTCCACTACGGCGTCTCTCATAATCATATGGTGGTTTTGGGACGTTAAACCCCACATATCAATCAATCAATCAGTATATGAATACTGCATAGGTTGAACGATGCCTTCATTTATTTCCTTCGCAGGAGCGAACGAATCCCTATGCCCACGAACATAGGATGGCTGGAACTGCTGGGATGACACCCCGCCTGGACAGACTGTGTTCGCACCGTGCCCCCAATTCGTGGCCGGATTTCTGTCTTCTAGTGAGTTAATTTTTCAGACTGACCACTTTGGCCACAAAGGCGCTCCCGAGGAGTGTGCTCGTGCTGCATTAAGAACGATCCAGCAAAAAATCCGAAAGGGTATCTAGTTTGGGTAGCTTCAAGTGCACGGTAAACAGGAAGAGAAGAAGGTTGATAGTATTGCCCATAAAATCAAACTTCAATTAAATTAGTTAAATTTGATATTTCTCATATAAGTCAGCAAAGACTATCAAATTTGACGAATTCAATGCATAGAACACTGAGAAGCACCATGTTTCGTAATAACAGTGCTAAGGGTTGTTTCTTGACCACGTCAGAACTTTATACTGCAAAGTAGAACGGGGCGCTATACGAAGTGAGAAAGTAGGAAATTCGCATATCTGTGCACTATTCTAAATTAGTATTTGTGCTCCTGCGTTTCAATAAGTTTGTTTTGGTAAAGCTGCGGTACTCTTCGCGAACAGCGACTAATCACTATGTCTTAGTGATATCACTTTTTTTTCTCTTGTGAGATTGAGTGTGATCTGGCACTGACAGTAATCACTTGAGGTTGTTTTAGGCTAGAAACTTGAGCTCACTGTCGTATATATTTTTTTCCACAGGGCAAGCGCACAAATTATGCACGTCAAATGGAACGTGGTTCCGGCATCCCGTTACTGATCATGTTTGGTCCAACTACACTGCGTGCGTCGACACTCACGACCTTCAGGTAAGTGTCTACAGGCTTGTCGGTAACATCCATTTCATAACAACACGAAGGCTACTTTTCTTCATTCGGACACGTACTTCTTCTAAACTCGTATCTATTAAAATAACCTAGCATTATTAAAAGACCTTGTTTTTACATCATGTGAGGTGTAAAGATTGATTTGGACTGTGTGGTCTATACTAGCCGTTTTAACATAGTGATCGTTCCGCTCTCTCTTTTTATTAGAGTTTGTTAAAAAATATCTCCCAGCGTACCTTGTTCCTCGTTCCTATTTGCTTCGTGAGCTTGACCACTGACTACATAAACGTCTATATGTATTTCTTTTCGAAAGTTGCGTTTTAAATTTCATTACTCGAGTCAACTAACGTCTTCATCTTTTTCAAGCCTTATTCCTTCAGGAAGGTGAGCGTTACGTGAATAATTCTGGCCGAATGAATTTATTCGCACGCTTGAAAAAAGAAGTATGCTGAGTGGTCACGGTGAAGCTGTTTTGCAGCAAATCAGTTAGGCGGCTGATTGATAAGTTGACTCACCGGAATTAACCTGGGATGTTGTCGCGGCAACGACGATCTCCACCGCGTAGATATTCTTTTAAGTGCACGGGCTTTTCATTCAGCAGCTTTCTCTGCGGAACTATCAAATAAAAGAGTATAAAAAGTAGTCATCAGTAAAATGCAGTGCATTCACATTCACTAAAATAAAAAAAAACGTTTTTGATCAGAGTGTAAACGTATGCATGAGAGCAGAGTGACTTGTTCGGCGAATTGGTTCATTCTTAACGTAGCTCATGGCGCGAAAAAAAAAACACGACAGAAGGACAAGCGCAAACTATCAACAAAATTCATTAGGTTACATGCCACGTTACAATCACGTTAGTCACGTTACATACCACCGTGATAGATTACTTGAGTGCTTGCCACTAAAAGGACTTATTTTTTGCTATTGATTGATTGATTTGTGGGGTTTAACGTCCCAAAACCACCATATGATTATGAGAGACGCCGTAGTGGAGGGCTCCGGAAATTTCGACAACCTGGGGTTCTTTAACGTGCACCCAAATCTGAGCACACGGGCCTACACCATTTCCGCCTCCATCGGAAATGCAGCCGCCGCAGCCGGGATGCGAACTTATTTTTTGCTAGTATGACTTGTGACTTTGTTGACCTGTATATATATGTGTGTGTTTTTTTTCGAATAAACTTAGTTGATAGTTTGCGCATATCTTTCTCTCGTGTTTTTTTTCGCGCCGTAAGCTATGTTATGTATAACAATCGTTGGCAGGTATAGTCGCCCAAATCTTTACGTATATTATTCGAGTGGCGAAGTTTTCAGTGTATTTTTGCCATAACTGAATCCCTCCAACAAGGGTGAAGAAGGGCATACCCACGAAGCACACTTCCAAGAAACAATTTTCCGGAACTGAGTTTTATCATATAAGGCTGACACACAGAAAAGTCTCCCCTGCGCCTAATGTTTAAAGATTTGGGTGTCTCTGCAATTTAACTTGCGATATGACAAAGAAGTTACGAATGTAAGATTTTTCATGTGCATATTTTCGTGTCACATACAAAGTAGCATTGGAAATACCGGTTCTTCCAGGTTTGATGAAGACAAAAGGGATCGTGAACTTATTGAAAAAAAACATTTACCGGAGATGAGTACCGCTTTATAAGTTCGATACCACATGTAGCATACTGTGGCATAGTGAACAGAAAAAAATTAAATTTATTGAGCGAGAGTCTAATCTCGTGTAGGGTGGAGCAACATACCACGGTCACGACAGGCCACATATGCTTCAATTCATTTGAAAACTTAGCGCCATGTTTGGACGCTGAGAACTCAAGGTGTTGTTACCGCTGGTGTTTTGCGTACACTAAGTTCTAGCTATGAGTCATAACTCACAAAAGAGTGCGCTTTGCGATGTGCTCATTGATATTCTTAGTTAGTCTTAATTGAAAGAAATGAAAGTAAATAAAGGCACTCTTTTCGTCAACTCATCAAAAACGCATTTGCTGCTTATTTGACCTTAGATACACCGGTGTGTATAGAACTGGCAGAGCTTTCGAAGTTGAATAATAGGCGTAAGGTATGCGATGTAAGAAGGTATTACATGGATAGAATTGAACACACGCTGACGCAGTGAAGAGCAAACTCGCGATAGGCAAAAATCGGATGTTTGCACTAAGGGACAAAGAAGGCAAAATAACTACCAATATAGATAGGATAGATAAAATAGCGGAGGAGTTTTACAGAGATCTGTACGGTAGCCGGGACAACCACGACCTTAATACTATAAGAACTGGCAGTAACCCAGATGACACCCCACCAGTAATGATAGAAGAAGTCAGAAAAGCTTTGGAGAGCATGCAAAGAGGCAAAGCTGCTGGTGAGGATCAGGTAACATCAGATTTGCTGAAAGATGGAGGAGAGATTGTGTTAGAAAAACTATCCACCTTGTTTACGAGGTGTCTTTTCACGAGAAAAGTACCAGAGTCTTGGAAGAACGCTACCATCATCCTAATACATAAGAATGGAGAGGACAAGGACTTGAAGAAATACAGGCCGATCAGCTTGCTCTCTGTAGCATACAAGCTATTTACAAAGCTAATGGCTAACAGAGTAAAGAAAACATTAGAATGCAGTCAACCAAAGGAACAAGCAGGATTTTGAACAGGCTACTCAACAATCGACCACATTCATACTATCAATCAGATAATAGAGAAATGCTCAGAATATAACCAACCACTATACATAGCCTTCATAGATTACGAGAAGCCTTTTAATTCAATATAAATATCAGCCGTCATGCAGACACTGCGGAATCAGGGCGTCTATGAAGTATATATAAACATCCTGGAAGAAATCCTGGAAGTACCTCAGTAACCTGCGCTTTGCCGATGACATTGCTTTGCCGAGTAACTCAGGGGACGAATTGCCACTCGTGATCACGGAATCAGACAAGGAGAGCAGAAAGGTGGGTCTTAAAATTAATCTGCAGAAAACGAAAGTAATGTACAGAAACCTTGGAGGAGAACAGCACTTGGAGATTGGTAATAGTGCACTTCAATATGTAAAAGACTATGTCTACATAGGGCAGGTAATAACCGCGGAGCCGAACCACGAGATTGAAGTAACTGGAAGAATAAGACTGGGGTGGAGCACATTTGGCAACCACTCTCAAATTATGACAGGTAGATTGCCACTATCCCTCAAGAGGAAGGTACATAACAGCTGTATATTGCTGGTACTTAGCTATGGAGCAGAAACCTGGAGACTTACAAAGAGGGTTCAGCTTAAATTGAGCACGACGCAGCGAGCAATGGAAAGAAAAATGGTAGGTGTAACCTTAAGGGAAAAGAGGAGAGCAGAGTGGATTAGGGAACAAACGGGCGTTAAGGATATCATAGTTGAAATCAAGAAGAGGAAATGGACATGGGCCGGGCATGTAGCGCGTAGACAGGATAACCGCTGGTCATTAAGGGTAACTAAGTGGATTCCTAGAGATGGCAAGCGGGTTAGGGGGAGACAGAAGGTTAAGTGGGCAGGTGAGATTAAGAAGTTTGCGGGTATAAATTGGCAGCACCAAGCTCAGGACCGGGTTAACTGGCACAACATGAGAGAGGCCTTTGTCCTGCAGTGGACGTAGTCAGGCTGATGATGATTATGATAATGATGATGATGATGATGATGATGATGAAGATGTTGATGATGATGATGAAACCGGTCTGGGTAGTATTGCTTCAATTAACTGGACCTATTGTTATGCACACTTTTTTTGCAGTTCCGAAACTTGGTGAATTCACTCTACGTCACGGGATACTCCATATCACTGGTTGCCCTACTCTTGTCACTTTTCATATTTTGTTACTTTAGGTGAGTTAGTTTTTTACAGCTTTTCAATGCTCGTACTAGCTCGCGAAACATCGATTCGGAATAGCTCATTGAAATTTAGGCCTCTGGAAAAATTGTTTTCCAGTTTCAAAAACGCATATATCCACCTCCCCTCCCCTACAATATGAAGCCATACATGTTATTTCAATGTCTTCACATGTTTTCTCACGAAAATTATTTAGAGACCATTTATTTGTCATATATTTCCATCCTAATCTCACGGAAACACGAAATTTCTGGACTGTCAGACCAAACTTTCCAGTAAGATTACCAGTGGCCAATATATGATTTATTAACTATAGTGTCCCAGTGATACCAGGCATCTCTTCTTAGGCAATTGACCCAGAAAGCGTATGCAACTACGGGCTGTTCTTCTTTCCTGATGCTGTGGCCTAAAAAGAGACCCTGCCTTCATCGAATGTGGTCTAGGAAATCAAGGGAATAGGGGAATGAAGCTAGTGCGTTTGTGCGAGGTGCGGAGGCCAGAACTTCCATGTTTATTGTCTACACGTACAAATAGATTAGAACACATGACCGTTTTATCTAGGAAAGGGTGGCTAGAAGAGAATGATGAACTGTCTTGTTGGAGTGAAATGCCATGTAGATCATGCTGATGCTACAGTGAAGCTTCACGGGTAGCCGGAATATGTTATCGCAGCCAAACTAGGGGGAAATCGTAAGGTCCTGTTTTTTTTATGGTGATATGCTGTGGGCTTTGATATTCTGGCTGCTTGGCAACGCCTCACGTGCGTTCACCGGATACCACTTGAGAACAGATCTTTAGGCTTTTCGGCCGCTGCGTGTAAAACATCCCCTAAATATGAATTGTGATGTTGAAGTTTCCAGCAATAAGTCCTTGTTTACTTTGGAGCATGAATTCAATGCAAACAAAAAAACAACACTGTGAAAGTGACAGACGTTGTTTTTACAGGTATCAAACTCGCTTAAAGCTTATTATTATATGAGTTTGTCGTGCAGATAAATATTGTTTTGTAACGTTTTTGTTCAGTTAGAGAGCGGAAAAGAGGTAGCAAGATGAGAGAAAGGCGAGGAGGTCAGTGAGAAACATGGAGTATGGTTAGGGGTCCCCTACTAAATAGAGGGGAACTGAAAACAGAGTGGAAGAAAAAGCAGCTGCGCGGAAAAAAACAACAAGTGCAGAGCGAAAGTAATATAGACTAATCAATAAGTCACTACTGCCCAGAAAGCGCAATAAGGCCTCGATTGATATTCAGTGTGACTGCAGTTCATATCGCCATTCTAGCTCTGACTTTTTTGCTATAGTGGTCTGTCGCTAAGGCGGGTCAACACATTACCTAGGGGTTGTCTGTGTACTTCTGTATATCGTACCACCAGCATTAGAAGTTCATGCAATGCGATTTTCTGTCATGTTTTATTCCCCTTACTTTCTTCCCCAGCACAGGGTAGCCAGTTGGTCTGAGAACTGGCTAACCTCCCTGTCTTTCCTCTTCCTCCTTTTCAAGCCTTACCATTATTTTTTTTCAGGTCTCTTCGCTGTAGGAGAATCACTATTCACAAAAATTTGTTCACTTCGTTCATCATAAATAATCTATGTTGGATACTGTGGTACATACACGTCATTGCACAGCCTCAAGTGATAGAAGAAAGCCCGGTAAGTCAATAATGGCGTTGCTTGCATTTGTATAATAAGTCTACCAGAAGAAAAGATCAATATAAGGTGTTTATTGTGATTTACTTTGTCGCTGTTCCTCTTCTGCATCAGAGCTGGTGCCAGGCCCTGCACGTCGTGACCCTGTACTTCCTCTTGTGCAATTACCTCTGGATGTTCTGCGAGGGTCTCTACTTGCGCACGCTACTCGTGATGGCTTTCATTGCCGAAGATAAAATTCTCAAGTGGTTTCTGCTCATTGGATGGGGTAAGTGTTATGCTAACTGCATGTTGCATCCCTAAATTGCTTGCGGAAGCTGGGGCCCATTCAAGCTAGGTTCAGGTGAATTTGCAAAAACCCCACTCGACAAAAAAGCCTACGTCCGATAGAGAAGCAACATTGAAAAATCTGGGAACAATGTGTCCCAGTGTATGTCTCGCCATGCTATCCCCACGCTATTGCGTGCTCTGATGCAAGAACAATTACTCCCCTTTGTAAAATTTAGAATGGGACTATGTCTTCATCTATCTCTTTCTGTTCCCCCAGTGGTAGTCTCTGTTAACACTAAGTTCTTTTGATGAACACCAGTAGTGTCGGAAACGTCCTTCTGTGTCGCCTACGTATTTATCTTTAGACATTTGAAAAAATGTTGTGTGTTCCTAGAGTATCTACTCATCCTGATAACATGCCACTGTGTTTATACTCTGTCCAGGTTTTCCGCTGCTTCCAACCATTGGGTATGCTGTAATGCGTGGCCTAGATCCAGAGGCGTCAAGAATGTAAGTACATGACCTCAGTTCGTGTTGCTTAGTCTTGTCTGGTATTCCTATAGCCGCACATATGGCAGACAGTAGCTCCCCCATGAACAAATATTCAGCATGTCATGAGGAGCATAGAGTTTGCGCCCCAAGAATGACACTGTTTTGTGCTAGCTCGTAAAAAGCGTTGGTGTAGGAAAACTATACTTTGAGAGGTTCAATTAAAAAAAAATTAAGCTCACCTGTACACGTTCATGTTCTATTGCGTATTGTATAACAACCGATGTATCAGAATACAATTTACGGTTGGTCCTCAACAAGCAGAACATTATTCAAACGAATGCCAGAATATTGTGCTTTAGAGTTCTCGAAGTTAACATTTTGAGCCAGAACTTCTGTAAAACATCACGAACTTTTTTTGTTACCTTCAGAATTTTGTCACCACCGACTGTGACTGAGCCATTATGAGCACTGAATGATTTTAATTTGTTATGTTTACAGGTGCTGGGTCGAGCACGACGTGTGGTACACTTATATTCTGAGCGTTCCTGTCTGTTTCTCGATACTGGTAGGTGTACTTATTTCTGGTGTGGTCTTGTGATAATTTTATATTTGTAGTTATTAGTACATGTTATTAGCCTTCCTAACTTTAGTTTGTTTATATTACATTATTACTATCTACTGAAAGAACGGGACTAATGGATAAGGAAAACGACCGCAAGTCTGTGAAGCAATACTTTTTTTAATTCGGATGTTTGATTTCTGCACTATACGCGCACAGCTTGTAGCACCAAGGTCTGGGCACGTTGGTAGTCCATGCATTTACGAACTGTAAGAGCGCACTGAGGAAGAAAACAGAATGAATGCACTTACATGTACACAGGCAGGTAAACTTTCAGCAGTTTTTTTTGTGATCCCAATCCTACTTATATAGCAGAACATTAGCACATCTGCTGCTCAAAAGTAACAAGAACATTACTCGACATTAATATAAGCATCAAGGAAAGTTTTTGTTCGTCAGTACGATAGATGGCATGGTAGTACACTTGTTACTACGTATCATCCACGTTTTAAATCTCCACTGCTCCTGTAATCTCACGTGCAAACTGATTTCTAGGTCTTTGCACAATTATGCACGTGTTGAACAAAGGATGGCACGCACACGTCTTACAATGCATTGCAGAGAAACCACCCGAGGAGCTATTCTCGCGATGAACGTGGACATGTTCTATAAGGACTCCACTGATTGGCTGGAGCTGGCGAGCAGCGCGTCGCCTGTTTCCGGTCTTTCGACTGCAACGCCATTTTGACGGCAAGCAGCTATCACAACTCTTGGCACAAGTGAGAAAGACAGAATGAGTTTCATCGCAACGAATGCTGTCCGCAGAAATCCGCTTCTAGACGCACATCTGGCAGGCTGTGCATATACTCGATTAACGTTGGCCCTTGAATTAGGTTTAACGCGACCGCACGCCTGACGCCCCAGAATGGTCGGTACGCATTCTCTGCATCGCTCTTCAATCATATCAACACGTTCGTACGCACGTTCAGACTTTTTAACTATGCTTAAGCGTCCTGTTACTTCACATTTCACCCACTTAGTTTCTTTTTACGCTGGGAATGTTCTGGTGGGCTCGGTGCGTCGACGTGATAAACAGAACCATGAGGTCATGAATCCTCTTGTTTTCGCCTAACTTAACTCGCTCCTATGAAATTAACATGCCCACGAATTGGACACCGCGATAATCGCGTCCTTGGTTTCCTAGCAGTGCACTGTAACAAGTGTGGTTGCGTTCCTGCGTTTGTCATTTCAGAAGTGTAAGAAGGAATAGAAATCAGCTTGCACACAACATTGTAGAATCAGGAGAGATTGAACAGATGAGTGACAAGTGTAATAGCATGCCTTCTATTCTGCTGAGAAAAAAAATAATTTGCTCAGTACTTTTGCGCAGCATATGGGCTGATGTGAGGCCATAATGTAGTGATGGGATCAAAAAATATTCTGTTGGAATTGGCTAAAAGAAAGCATGTGTGTTTTAATTGCCTGTTCATATTTAATGGCCTTTTATTTTTCGTAAACAGTGACAGCAGCACGATGGAATGCATAAATGAGAAGCCACAAGTACACGCTTGTGGATTATTTCCGGTCAGTCGCAAAACGTAAAATTTCAAAACATATTCAGCTGCTATTACATTAAACGAGAAATAATCCCCAGACAGAAAATTGTCAAAGTAATTTTTAAAGAAGCTAACGAGAACAATCTAATTGATGAATGTTGAAACTGTAGCCTGGTACACTATGTTCTCATGTTATATCTTTCTCGTTTTCTGCAGCTTAGCTTCGCATTTCTCGTCAACATCGTAAGGGTACTGGTGACGAAGCTTCGGGCTGTCAATTCCCCTGACAACGAGAGCACAAGGTAAGATTGAAACGTCACTATTGATGATTTTTGTGCTATGAAGTTTCTCCTAACGGTCGTGTCATACATGGAATAATTTTTACGTCGTCACTTTAACAGACCAGCATATATACTAGGAGTGCATATAATGCTTCAACAGCACATGACGAAAGGTGCAATCAGGAATGGCTGTCATTTAAGAGATTGAAAGTATGTTTAAACCCCGTCGAAACCTGCTAAAGCATGATCATAAGCTACCAAAAACGTTCGTTAATTTTTTCACTCTCATGAAGACTAACAATATTTTCAATACACACTTAGTCTGATTTTCGTTCAACGCGAAGTGCTTACATTTAAGCGTTGTCTGGGAACTGGACGTTAACTCAAATAAAATAAATTTTATTTGAATGCTTAAGTTTAGAAGTTTGACAGAAACTCAGGTCGCACAGACCATTTTTGCTAAAGAGCTGCCTTTGAGCAACGGCATAACTTTTTCTGTCGTGATTCTGTCACCGAATCTTTCTGCAAGTTTACTTCAGACTATGCATTACACTCCAGGAAAGCCGTGCGGGCTACAGTGATATTGCTTCCTCTTTTGGGCTTACACTACGTGGTTACTCCATTCAGACCAGACAAGGGCTCCATCTTCCTCGCTTACGAGATCATCTCAGCATTGGTCTCGTCATTACAGGTGAGAACTCTTGCCAATTTGAAGCATAGGTCTTTCGCGACCATTTAAACAAGCAAGTTCAAGTCAGCGCTCTGTATTTTACACGCCCAGCAAGTACCATATTGTGCCGGTAATGTTTCATTGCAGTGACATATGCTATGATCATGCGCCAGGTACTAGCAGTGATCTTCAGCTGTGACTTAGGTGGCCAGTCAATTTAACACCAAAGTGGCCAGAGTTTTTATTTTGTAGCCAATGAACTATTTAACAATGTGTTTTGTTATTGAATATGATGATCATATTAGATTTTTCGTCTGTGGAAACCCCAACTACAACTAAGTATGTGGAAAAGTTATGGGAGCACTTGGAAAGGAAAGTGCGCAATTCATACGTGAAAATCTTCTTGTTTTCATTTCGTTGTGTCTCCACCAGTCAAAATTCCGAATAACATCTTCTTCATTACTTTTCAGGGTCTTTGTGTTGCTCTGCTGTTCTGCTTCTTCAACGGAGAGGTGAGCCGAAATGCTATATCGGTCAAGTCATTCTTAAAATTGAACGCTACATTTGTGGACTGCAAGAAAGCCACGCTTAGTCGTGTAATATACTAAAGACATAAATTCTCCGCACTTGTACTTTTTCGCACTGGCTTGCCCTCTGTCTCTATTAGGTGGTTGTTACCAAGGGGCGCTACCCAGCATGTACTTTAGGAAACCTTGATTCTCACAAATGCAAAAGTTTCATGTACTACCACGATCTAGTAATGGAAAATGCGCTTGTTAATATGGGGCCGATGTTTTAGTATTACACGACCATGGAACGTATGCTGATTCCCCAGCTTTTGTGACTAGTTCATATTACGCGCCTTAGATCGCGAATTTTCACGTTATATAATTAAAGCTCAAAGGTAAGACATCTCTGATGAAATTATTAATCAATTGTAATATTTCTTGAATGGTTTTATTGTACAAGATAAAGGGCCCCATATGACAGTAACGAATGGTTCTTAGTTGAACCACCAGAAGGGAACGGTTTCTAAATTTTCAGTTTCACTTGTGATCAGTCTTTCTTCATAAACTGAAGCACATGTTCACCTACTAATAAGGTATCTTTTTTATTTTCCCTTTCCCTCCTGTCTTAGGTTCTAGGCGTCCTTCGGAAGACACTCTCGCAGACTCCATGTTTCAGAAATGACGGCCGACGGATGTCTTACGCGAATACCAGCATCAGCGTAAGTCGCTTTAAGAAGCCCCCGCAAAAGTATAAATGCGTGACCGTAATTTGAGCACCATGCCTTGGCTACGTGCACTGCGTGCTAGCGTTCACACTCTTACGTTCCGCGAGCTTCTCGATAGCCGTCGCCTGTGTAAAGTGAGCCAGCGTGCATGGCACTTTTCCATCAAATGCATGCATACGCACCTTGATCGAAGTTAAGATGAGGTGTGGCTTGTGAGAGTACTAGTGGAAACTCCGTGTTTGTTTTGCGTTACTGCCTCGTTTGGCTTAGTACACTTTATAGATGTGTTGAGCCATGTACATACTTTGACGTAAATGCTATTGCAATGAATGGTTGCTCCTTTGTTTTAGCAGTGAGCCGAGTGATACGTGGAAGATCCGGCACACAGGGTATGCTGTTGCGCGCAATATTTCTCTCCTTCTGGCGCCTGCAACAGCTTGTAATTCTGTGTCTTAGATTTACATCGCGCGTTTTCATTGCGTAATGCAGTAAGATCTTAGTTTCATTCCACAACCTCGCTAGCATTTGACGTACATAGTACATCTCGGGAACCCTTCAATGCCGTAAACTCTGACCTGCTTATAAAGATAGCGCGTTTGTAAAATACTTCCTACGTCACGCTAGATTTGTTTCAGCGTCTTCATATACTGCAATGTTCTTACATCCAGTTGTAGTTTTGAGAATGTTTGTTTCGTCCTTTTTTTGTGGGGCAAAGGGAGGGTGGCATCATCATACATGGAATCGCACTTTCACAGTGCAATCTAGATTCGTGCTGCTGTGTTCCCGAAATGCACTCCAATAATGTGTGTTTAGTATTTATTGCGTCACCATCATCCGCACCGTTCGCACCAAGACATCATCGCTAGGTTGACGGTCAGAGCTGGACATATTCAGTTGTAGTGGTTTCCGTAACGAAGACGTTGATGGTGGCCCACCCTTTTTCACAGGTCTGCCATGCGGCGACTTGAAGTACATCACAATGAAGATCAGTGCTTGCATGCTTAGCAAGAACGTGTAATGATCATCTTTCTTCTTCCAGCGCCTTCATTCCTGTTATCCTCCCCATATCCCAAGCCCAAGCAATTCCCAGCTGTAGTGAAGTACGCGTATACTATTATTGAAGCGTATGTGCCTTGCTTCACTGTGTCGGCTATCGAAAGCATACGCCATACTCCGAGCTACACTTTGTGTTGATAAAGTATTCCTTGTTGCGAGAGAATATATAACCACGTGCGCTCATGCACGGTGTTCTCTATATCCTACACAACATATTTTCGTAAAACCTGTACCGCATACTCTTATCGCATTGCCAAAAAAGGTGTCATGTGTTATAACACCTGTATGCTCCAAACTGATGTTACATAGACTCTTCACTTGTACAGATTTTTGTTCTGCGTTTGAAGCACACGATTCGTGTGACCGCGGAATTTCGTCTCATTATGTGTGTCAAACGTATAACCAATGTATGTTCATGGAGACTGGCCATGTTTCACTGACTGAGGAAATGGCGTCGCATTTGTTCTTTCAAGCTCTTAGATTCTTGCAGCATTGCTGGCTCTATGTTCGTAATATATCATATGTCTGTATAACGTTTGTATCAATGAACTATTGCTGTTCATAGCTGTAGAAATGCATATGTTCGCCACTGCAAGAGCCTTGTGTTGCTTCACTTTTTGTCTGATTCCTGTAGTGTCTATGTATATTTGTTCTGTTTAAAGGAGCACAATAAAGCATGAAATTTCACGCTGACATTTGCTTCGCATCGTGCAATACACTCACTTCTGTTCCGGTGCCCGTAGTCATAGGTACACAACTTGCATGCTGCTAAACTGCTTGAACTAGCACGTTTTCAAAAATGTGTTCTTGACCTGCATGTATTCTTAGTCTGTGATATTCACCACGTCACCTAAAATACATCACCTCGTCTGAACTACTTATTTTACAGACATAACACTTAGAGTTTTAGGTATAAGAGATTGATCATGCAATATTTGGCATCTTGAATTGATGGCTCGTTGTATGGTTAGAGTAGCTGAGGTGTAATCGAATGATAACTATGCTAAGTGAGCTATCTGCCACACGAAACCATTTTGAATGGTATTGTGACAGCTGTTATTTTGATGAATATATACGTGAAATACTGTAACTGCCGAGTATGACCGTATCTTGAAAAGCAACCGCAGTGGTGAAGAACCATTATAAGGCAGGCATGTCTCGCAGTCTAGAAAACTGGTGGTGGAAGCCTGGCAGAGGCATGCTTTAAAAAAAAACGTTTTTGGTGGAGGGTGGGTCCATCTAAAGCCATTTTATCGCACTCATGGGAGGGTTTGAAAAGTGGTGAATAACCATTATACGTAACTTCAGGAAGAAATATTACAAGAAAAGGGGTTGAGAAGCAAAACAGATAAACAGCAGGAGAAAGATTGTTCAAGGCGCCGAGGAAAAAAGGCAAGCGCGCATATAATAACGTGAATTATTACAAAACATAAGCCGCGCTATAAACAATTTAAAATGCAGATTTTTGTCTCTGTTTGCCACCAGTACACAGTATTTTTAAAATGCGCTAAACAGCTGCAGAAATGCTCTGCTCCGAAAGATACCTTTCGAAGCATTCTACGCTTCGTTTGTCAGGTTTGGCTAAAACTCTTGATATATTCTCCTAACACATAACGAAAAGCGCACTCACAGCTTAGTCGTTTCCTTTGCAGTTTCTTCCAAGACGTTCCTCTGACGGCAGAAGTCCGTCTGTGTCGCCCAACCATCAGCAGACCATGCTGTGAAAGAAAACAAGCGGGGAGTTTGTGCGTAGAAAAAAAAAAAGACTGGACAATTGACGTTCTCGTCCTTTGAGGATCTGATACCCTGCGGGCAATTGCGCTGTGCAGACAAGGATATGCACAGGCGATGTGAACTTTTTTGGTTACACGGCCAAACAATCATAGCCAAGTGTGCTTGCGTGGAGACATCACTGTGCTTACAGATGTCGCGATGTGCATATCAACTGACAGACACCACCTTTATTCACCGTCTACATCGACAACAACTGCATCAGACTATAGATCACAAACAATTTCGCGTCTGTTGTTTAGTTAATGTTTCTGTTTGCATATACCTAGTCTCGTTTTTCGTTTTCGATGTTGCTGTTTTCCGAGGTGTGTGTTGAACCACCGACTATGCTGTTCACGCGAGAAAAGCGCTTACGAGTGCCAATTGTTTATGAAATATATCGTCAATTGTGTAACATTGAAGGTCTCAGAGGCTATAAGTGCCGGTGATTTTTCTTATCTAAACTGACATAAAAATAAGCCAAACACGTGGAGAAAAAGTGCGAATTTCTTCGGGAGCCCGGACATGAAGTCGCAAAGGTAAGTTTGCGGTTGGTGGACGTACGCGATGATTTGCTTTGCCGATCATGACTTCTTCAAGAATGCTTATTCCAGGAATATCGTTCAACTTCCCACTTTTTCATGGCTTTCGAAGGAAGAATGGGAAATGTACAGACGTAATATGCATGGCAGTGGGAAGATAAGCAACGGAATAAATTGTGAATAATAGATTAAAAATTCAATAGAACATTACCGAAAACGGGGTTGATACATCCGTCATAAATATCTCTATACCAAAAAAGGGAAAACGTCTACTTACATAGTTAGCTGTTTGATTACTGCAGATCCAATAAGAAAGCTTATACAATATATTTTGGAGTTTGGCAACAGAAACACTGTTTGATGTAATAGCATCTGCGTCGACGCTTAGTGATGCCTCTTCATCCCGACGACTAACGTCTGTGAGTAGAAATTGAATAATGATTATACATGCCTTTGTGGTCATAGAAGCCTGTGGTAGCCGTAGTAGTTGAGGCTGAGAGTGAAACCACCAAAAAAAGGGGGTGGGGGTGACAACTAGAACAGCGTGAGTGGTTGATATGATTGATTGATATGTGGGGTTTAACGTCCCAAAACCACCATATGATTATGAGAGACGCCGTAGTGGATGGCTCCAGAAATTTCGACCACATGGGGTTCTTTAACATGCACCCAAATCTGAGCACACGGGCCTACAACATTTCCGCCTACATCGGAAATGCAGCCGCCGCAGCCGGGATTCGAGCCCGAGCGTGAGTGGTTGTACGCCAATTTGAGCCAAGGTCGCCCACTAACGGCAGCTTAGAGTTATTGAGCGCCACTGCCCGATTAGAGGGAAACGCAACGTGCCTTGTGTCTTCCCCCTTGGCCCTGGCCACGATTTTTCGCAGAGCACGCGTAAGCGGGATACGCGGAGTTACATCCAGGTGAAGGAGGCGCATCACAGAGCCATTTTCGGTATGTATGGAAGCTATGAGCCACGCCGACGCTTTCGGTAAGCTTGCCATGTGGCGGTGCGTTAGGCGTTTACAAAATTGCACTCTTAATATATAAAAGGCGTTGAGGAGTAGGATGCGTAAAAAGCACGGATTGACGGAATTAATCATGGATGTCATGGTCATGAAGCATTACTACGTTTCAGCAAGAGTACTGTGAGGGGCATTTATAAAACCTACGAAGAATGTGAACGTGGCGCAGGGATAGCGTGCCCGGCATCTGTGATCGTGAAGTCATGGGTTCGACTTCTCTTTGAAAGAACTTTTATCTGATGATTGTTGCATTGTTTCAACGTCACTTCTGTGACAGAAATACGTCACTGGAGTCTTGGTGCACCTCGGCGTAGAACCTTGGTGCACCTCGGCGTGTTAAAAGAAGTAAACATTCGAGGGAAGACGAGAATCGATGGGTCAGTGTGACAACACCCGGGAATGATTGCTTAGTGATTGCTTAGAAGAAAGAAACAAAATAAACTCGGGAGGAGTATCACATGCAAAATTTTCATTTGGAGGGCCTATAAAGAAGCCAGAACTCAAGCTAAAAATAGCCTATGTGGCCATTTTATTATCATCGCTAAATTGATAGTCAAATTGTGACAAAATGAGTGTTCAAAAGTAAGTATTACAATATTAAAAAGGCCACACCATGGACAAAAAAGTGCAATTTTTCCAGATTGGATGGTCTTCAAGCAACAAATTAGTTGCAACTAAATGTACAAGCTATATTAAAGTCATTGCGCATGGGTATATTTATTGCAGGAAAGCTAAAGTTCTTGTCAGACAGAGTTACATGAGAACATTGCTTGAAGCGTCAGACTGAATTTGATTAGTGGATTTGACATCATTCAAGTCTAGCTTGAATTAGCGAAATCTGCTTGAGGATGAACACACGCGCTTCATTTCCCTCAAATTAAAAGTTAATTAAGTTCACGTTGATTCTTGATAAGACACAGCCAGCCCGCGGGGAACTAAAGACACTTGAAGAAGCGCTCTTAGGTATGGAATTTATTATTTAGCAGTAAACATAATTATATTGCAATCATACCAGACAAAACCAAACAAGTCGACATAAAAATACCAAACATACAAATGCTCTGCAGGATAACATATTTTGTCGTTCAAGCAAGGCGTTCTCTCCCTCCTGCAGATTAATGCAACATGGCCCCTCCAACCCGATAAGAAAGGCCTGACTTCCCTCAACCATCGTACCTGCGCGTCACCGTAAAACACATTTTATTTGGTATAACTGCGCCACAAGTATTTCTCGTGAATCCACAATTCAGTTGCTAGAAGTTCGTCCCATGTCTCTTTTATGGTGTTGTGTATTTCGCCCCGCCCCCTTTAGTTATCAGCTTCTTTTTATTGTAGGATCTTTGCTAATGTAAATTTTGCAGCAAACACGCATTGCGCATTAGAACTACTCTTAGAAACTTGTGTGTGGCATCAGCATTGATGCCGGTGCGGCGGCTGCATTTCCGATGGAGGCGGAAATGTTGTAGGCCCGTGTGCTCAGATTTCGGTGCACGTTAAAGAACTCCAAGAGGTCGAAATTTCCGGAGCCCTTCACTACGGCGTCTCTCATAATCATATGATGGTTTTGGGACGTTAAACCCCACATATAAATCATAGATGCCGGGCAGCGTGAGCAGCGTACTGAACTCAGGTTTGGCACCCTGCATGCAATTTCACTACTCCGCATTTTCCGGTGGGCCGAATGGTACCCAAGAGTGCTTCGATGCGCACCAGCCTGCTGGTGGGTGGTGGACACGCATACGCATGCTTAAACGTAGCCAAGAAGTATTGCCAAGCAGCCAACTGAAACATTTTGATCGCCAATTTCTCTTAAAAAGTAGCCAATTCGGTGCAAAGCAACCACCAACGCCAACCCTTACGCATGATAGCGTTGAAGTACAGCAGTGATAAACAAGCAAGATGAATTACGCTAAAGCGCGTGTGCGTGTTACGGCACGCGCTGGAGTTTCTATGATCATTCTTGCGTAGCCCGGGTCGCTTTTCTGCTTGGCTGATGAGGCACTCGGAAGTTGTAACGCGCAGCTAATCGTGTTGACATCCGAGCGTTGCTGTTGCCGTAGCAACGGCAACAATGTTTTCGGATATACTGAGGCCTACAACCTATAATGCCAAACGTGACGATCAGAAAGTGAGAGGGGTGGAAGGCTCGCACAATACCGAATTCTCGCGCAAGCCAAGCCTCTGGCCCGTAACAAGCTGTCCACTCTTTCTTAAAGTCAATGCACGGAGTTTGACGAGTAAACGTGGTGGTACACGTCGTACAGCAGGCACTTTTGCCTCATAGTGCATGCCTTGTGTATGAAAGCGTGTTTCGATCATGGTCCAATTTACTCACAAGCACGGTAGAGAGCAAAGCGACTGAGAGCATTCCCGAACAAAAAATAAAGTTGAACGTCGTAAGGATTGGCAGTGGCGCCGGAAGTGCTACATTTCCATTTTGTACTCGTATTAGCACCCCACAAAGCCGTTATAAATCGAGAATAAATAAATAGGCCGACAAAATTGACGACGCCCAACCGCATGAGACAAAAGTCATCTCTTGATATCAAAACTCCGGGTGGGTGGTATAGCGCAAGATAATGTACGCAAAATAAAGGTATCCATGAACTACTAGGAACACAATGGCGAAAGAGCAAGTGTGACTGATAGGTGAACGGAGTCAGAGAAAAGCATTCATTTAAATTCTCTGAGTCTTCGTCGTATTCATGGACATTTCACTATGACAATTGCGGCTCACATTTATCCACCACGAAATTCGGCAGATTCTACGAATCTTGTGAATCGATTTTACGCGAAGCATGTCGATGTAAGGTGACTGTAGTTGTACTTTTTTATGGAGCGAAACGTTAGGAAGTGGCTGTAATGATAAGTACAAATTCATGCAACGATGTACGTTAAGCAGTGCATATGCTTCACATAATCAGTTGATTACAGTTGCATGAATATTTCACAGCAACATAAATCTTACAGTTAACACTTGCAGTTGTTTACAGTCGCATATTGCACAGCAATGTGAATATTAGCAACACCAGAAGCAGCAAGCTGATATGAAGCACTGTTGCTCACGAGGATGGCAGCCCTGGACATTGCTGCATAGCTCAACATCAGCGGATGGCACCTAACTACAATTAATATCAACCTGACGTGACGGCTGTATTTTAGGAGTACATACGTACTGCTTTTGAAATTCAATAGCCCGTACTTCAATCACAATAGACGCGTCACGAACATTCGAATCTATATGAAAAGTAGTAGCGAATCATTGCGTGGCTCTGTGGCAGGATATTTCATTGCCACGCAGAATGCTGGCGTTCATTTCTGCTGGGACGCTGAAATTTATTATTTGCATTCATCGAGTGGAGGCTGCTGATTTCAGCTTTTTTCTTAGCGCTCCCGCGGTTAACATTACACATACATGAGTTCTTGCCATTCCTAGGTAGAAATAAAGTGTCAATAACCTGTGGCACATAACCACCTGTTGGTATGTGCTAGTGTCTGATGGAAAGCGTTTGACGATGTACGCGACGCGATTGTATGGAAGCGGAAATGTAGGCCCGTGTGCTCAGATTTGGGTGCACGTTAAAGAACCCCAGGTGGTCAAAATTTCCGGAGCCCTCTACTACGGCGTCTCTCATAATCATATGGTGGATTTAAGACGTTAAACCCCACATATCAATCAATCAAGCAGCGACGCGATTGTGACATTATTCATGTTATGACCAGCGAGTCATCTTCGTCAAACCATCTTACCCTCTCATACTAATTTCAGTTTACACCAAGATAAGGAAGTGATAGCGAGAGCACCAAGACGTTGGCAATTATATATGAAAACGCCAGGCCTGCGCGGAAGGCGCAGCACAGTCACAGCGAAAGCTAGAAGAGCGGCCTTTCAGAGAGATAGTGAGAGAATAAGGATGAAAGAAAGGCAGGGAGGTTAACCATGGGTGAGCCTGGTAGGCTACCTTGCACTCGGGAGAGAGTAAGGGGAATAAAAGTTGGAGAGAGAGAGGAATGTCACTCATGCCGTCGACAAAGCGGCAGCTTTGTGCTCAACATCACAGACGGTGAGTCACATCCGTGTCTTAATCAAGTGAGCACATTCGTTGCATTAACTTGTATGTGTGGTTCCATGCACCCTAAATCTTGCTGATGGGGAAGCCATGATAGTGCCGCTTGCGTTCTCAAGCAGCAGACTTCTGAAGGCTTCCTTCCTCAGCTGGTCGCATCAACCTTTCGCCTTTCAGAGCATTTTCGAAACACTCATTGAACAACTACTGCAGACACACTTGCTTGATGCCCACTAGGGCATTATTAATAAATTTTTCGGTAGAAGGCTGACATTCACCATGCAATTTTTCGTCATTATTCTGGGAAGCGTCGTATCCGCTAAACATTTGCAAGGAATTTTGTGTCAATTGTTCATGCAGTCGCTGACGACGATGATTTATGGCTGAAATGGGTATGCGCCACAGTTAATGGGGGAACAAGAACAAGTTTTGTAGTTGTTTGGAGCATTGGACGTCCCACTCGTTACGCTATTCGCATTGTGCGACGACTGGTTGTTCTTTTGATGTTTTAAAACGCTGTATAAGTCGTAATAACGCGATTGCTTTTGTGACATCAAGCCTGCTTAGGGCAAGATTGACAACAAGCCACAAGCACCGGTGTTGCTCAGTGGTAGAATACTGGGCTGGCACCCGGGTTCAAGCCTCACTGTGTCATTGGTGCCAGATTTTTTTTAGTTACACGTGATGTGGTTACGGACACCGGCGACGGCGGACAACTGCGTGTGATCCGAGCTGTGATCTCATAACAGCTTTCGCTGTAATATATATATATTATTGCGAGTAGCTTTCTTAATAATATATTCAAAATGCACAGAACTCGGCTAGCAAGATGGCGCCAATCCAGCATCAAGCAAAACTGACTTCGTCCTCTTCTTTCATGTAGCCGCTTTGTGACGGCTGTCATGTATTAATATAAACGAAACTTGCAGCTTCTGCATTTAGCCAATAGTAGTGCAGGCTACCGATGGTCTACCCATTACGTCCCAAGCGCACGCATAATGAGGCGGGAAAGAACGCCTTGGAGAATGTATCATGTGGAAGAAAGCGCATTCATACACTTAACGGAACTAAGACGACAGAGGCAATTTTCTAAAAAGGTTTGCTCTTGCACATCAGCCTAGGATTTTTTCCAACCCGGCAGAGATGCCATCGATGAGGTGAAGTTGACACATTGACAATGATGACTGACACTAATACAGCCTTGCTATTATTATTTCTACATATTTTCCGGTCTGAAATGCAGATTTGCACAATCTCGTTTTGAACATCGCTCTCCACCGAGCTATTTTCTAACTACTGGTGATGCGAAAAACCTTCGCCATCAACGCTCCGTCTCGTCCAGCGTGGTCGCCGCGAAAAAATTGGTCAAGCCATTTGGCTAAAGCAGTTTCATGGCCCCCTGTGCACTACTACCCGAATATTTCGCCAGTATAAGATATATGTTCAAGATGAATTCTTTGACCGAGATGAATTGTTTTGAACTGAGTAGACACAGTGCTGGTAGAGCAAAAAAAAGAGGGAGATATGCTTGTGCACCCGCTTCCAATTAAAACATTCTTTGTTGCCAACAACAATAATATTTACCTTTGCTTCAAATGTTCTATTAGTATGACCCAATGCTCAGGCAAGCGGACAGACTATTTGTGAAAGAACAGTTCAAAAGATCTCTATACTGTTATTATTTTTCAAACATTGTGCTGCCCAGCCGCATTATATCCGGCTGTTAAAAGAACCGTTTATAAATAATGCCTAATTAAAAAAATTGCAAGTTTTTTAAGATACATGGGAACAGAATGTGAGTTCTGGCCCCTAACTATGATCTCGCATAACAGTTAAGCAGCAGCAAACAGGTCAAATAGAGTTTCGAAGTACGAGCGTGCTACATATTGCCGCAAGAGGAACGAGAGACTCTATGCGAACGATTTTTTACTCTTCTACAGCCGCCACTCTCTTCTACGCTCTATTCTTTTGCCGCCAACACGGCTTGGCATTACCCTCTTTCTCCAAAGAATAAATAAGCATCATTTGAATGCCCCTAAAATACTGGAAGGTGTCCAAAAATGTTTGTGTACGTTGAGAAGCACAAGGGCGATATGAAAAGAAACGAGAAAAAAATGCACAATAGTCCTAAAGGTAAGTTCCTCATCACCACGTTCGTGACTTGCAGTGAACGCGAATGAAGCGGATTCAACCTAGAGACGTGAACCACATCCAAGGAGCTTAGCCTACGAGAAAAAATGCAATGTTTATGCTGGCACAACATCGTGGTTAACTTCACCATGGCGATGAACAACTCGGTAGGGTTCGAAGTAATGGTGGGTTTCGACATACAATTTCCATGAGTGCCTACGTCGACGTATGGGAGTAGTCCCTAAAGCGGGACTGGAGACTGGGGAGCTTTACCCCCTTGGGTTCTCCTAACTGGCGATTGGCGCCTAGGCGACTATAGTCACGTCGGTGCCACAGCTGTTCTCAGTCAAGATCGTCGTGACCAAAAGAAAGGGGTCTAAATTACATGCCTCCAAGTAATCTTTGGTGGTGCGTTTCGCAAAATACCTGTATGCGCTACTGAAGTTCATTAGTAAAAGCGTAGCCTGGCCACGTCGGAGTTGAATGAGACTTTTAAGCTCTCTTCTTCTGCCCCCAAGACAGCGTGGCAGTATGAACAGTCGAGGAACATATGCAGGCAAATAATGATGTTCATCAAATGGTCATGTAAAACATAACGTGAACAAAATAAACTTCTGCGTCAGACTGAACTGTAAGTGAATAGGCAGAATGCAACAGTTTCCAGACAGTAAAACAAGCCGCAAATCAAGGAACGTAAAAGGTAGCTCAGCAGTTCAGAAACACCCAAGGAACCTAATTTAGGGAGGACACTAACTCAAATCGAGAGACTGCTGGCGCCATCCCTTCTTTCCTCGCAGAAAACGCAACTAACTCCGTGCGCACGCATGCAAAGGCTGCATGCAAGTATGTACTCCAAAGTAATGGCAGAGCGGACAAGCTTTAATTTATGCATTCTAGCAGCGCCTAAAAAAAGCGTGTAAACACGAAGAAGAAATGCATGACATAAGCCTTTGTTAGGTGCATTTTTATGTGTTCTTTTATGTGCGGCTACTACACGTACATGGCAGAATAAAGATACTGCTCATAAGACAGCCGTAAGCCTTGTTTAGAAGGACTTTACGTGACAAAATGTAAATGAAAGCGCATGAACTGTCAACCCCTCAACCCATGCATATATAGACACATTTTTGAATCACGTGGCTTAAGTATGACTCCATTCAAAGTGTGAGAAACGCAACTGTTTTTCAAGACTGCGAGATGCCTAGAAAACTTGTACACTAAACAACCTGTCATACCTAGCAAACGAGCTCATTGCATTGCCTAATTGCTCTCAAATATTTAAAAAAAGGATTTTGAAGGTCTCACCAAGATCACGTGGCAGCGGTGACCGTTTCACTCTAGGGCATTATAGTTAATGCTTAAATGAAAACATTAGGTGTAATATCTGGGTGCCCATAATATCCACCGCTTCACGTCTTGTCATAGCGGTTAGAATAAGAGCCTAATTCTTCAACGCAAAGTACTAATGCTTAAGGAAACAAAGAATGTACCAAATCTTCCTTGTCCTATCGGAGCGCTAAAATGAAAGTTTTTTTTTTCTTTTTTATGAATCCGTTAGACAGGGTGCGGAGATATAGAAAGCAGCTTCCGTTTCCAATCGGTAATTATCATCATCATTACATTCAGCCACTGCCGGGCAAGGACTTCTCGCATGTTGCGCCAATCAGCCTGGTCTTGTGCTTTCTGCTGCCACGTTATACTTGCAAACCATTCAAATATGTCCACTTAATTTCTTGTTCCTCCTTTCACTCGGTTGCCTTCTCTTGAAATCCAGTCAGTTACCCTCATGACCAACGCTTATACTGCCTACTCACTACTTGCCATGTCCATATCTATTCATTCTTCTTTATTTCAACTATGATGTGCCTAACGCTAGGTTCGTTCCCTAATATTTATTTACAGTAGCTCTAACAAACCACAACTTCGAAAGAATCTTATCTCCGAAGGCAAAATTGAGATATAAAAAAGTTTCGCCACATGGAGTTTCGCGTTGTAGGTTGCCGAGTATCTTATTCGTGTAGTTTTCTACGGCGCAGTGTGATATGTAGCCTTAACCAATCACATGTCTAAAAGAATCTCATCCCCGAAGAGAAAATTCGTCTTGTGAGGCGCCAACTTCATCCTCTCCAACTTCTGCTTCGCTTCCGGAATGCTTGCACTCAGCCCATGCTTTTCTGCTGTGCCGATTGGACATCTCGCATGGAATGCAATAACACGGATGGGCCATTGAAAAGGCAGAGAGTGAGAGAGAGAAATAAATAAAAAATAAAGATAGAATTACAGAAAATGGAATAGAAAGAGACACAGAGAGGTAGAAAAAAGGGAGCAAGATAAAAAACAAATGCAGAAAAAATAAATAGAAAGAAACAACGACAAAATGCAGATAAAAATGATAGAAAGAGAAAGAAAGAGTAAAATAAAGGCAGACAAGAAAGGCCGCCTAGCATAGCCAAGAAGCGAGGAAGGCAGTTCAGGCTGTTTCCTTCCGGCGTAGATGAGAAAGAAAAACAGATCCCCCGCCGCATGATTTCTTTCCTCCGATGTTCTGTTAAACTGAGCGAACGTTTCCTAAAAACTATAACATCCAATGCCGCATATTATGGGCCATCTGATGGATGACCGCGCAACTTTGAAACAGCAGAGAGAAATAAAGATGGCCGAAAGCGACGCGAACATGTGGTTAAAACGGTTAAAACAGATTTATTCCGCTGGTATTCTACCAACGTAATTATGCAATGATATTCGAAAACATAATTTTAATGGAGCCATGAGTGGTGCAAAGGCGCCTACAATAGGTACAAAGCGATCGAGGCAGTGATTACTTTGAAGCATCAAACCTTATAGAAATGATGAGTTGAGCAAATAGCTTCCATGCAAAATGCAGTTTCCAACTGGACTTGGGTCGAATGTATAGAGAAGTAATGCTCTCATAAAACTTGTTTCTTCATGACAGTATAAGGTAATAGTTGTATTAGGCACATTATGTTCATATATTATGGACGCAGATGAAATCACCAACCGTGTGCCACCATAGAGAATATTTTTCATTGCCATAAAATTAACTTAAAAGCCTAAAAATTTCATTTCATGATGCGTTCAACCATAGCTTTCTCGCTCTAAGCTATCATTCAGAAATCAGGTGTATCAACAGCTTTTCATTTTTTTTGGTTAATGATGCAGACCTAGCCTGCTATCAGCAACGATTAACACTATTCTCATGTCAAGAGAATGATGCCAGATGCCTCTTGGGCAGTCGGCATGTGAACTGTCCCGCCACCCTGCACGCTGCCCACGCTGTTATTTCAAAAGGTTCATGTTTAAACTCAATTTCAATAAATTTTCATATAAAATGAAGGAAGCCCCGAACGAAAAATGGCGATTCCCACTTGACAAAAATTCAGGCCTTCTATACAAGGCATACAGAAAAGAGAGATAATACACAAAAGTACATGTAGAATATTTATTATCCCAGGAAGTGCAGAAATCGGCATGTAAAAAATAAATATACCTGCTATGATCGGTACACACATAAAGAAAAAACAAGAAAATACAAATATAGCTTTGAAACATGAAAAAGAAAAAACAGTTCGTGAAATTTGCTCCACATTTTTTAAAGTTGTCCGTCAGTGTAACACCAGTAACACAAGCAGACAAAAAACAGTGACATGAAATGAAGCATTTGATGCCATTATTTATTATTTTGTTGCAACTCACTTCCGTAGATAAGTTTTCTCATTTTTATTGTTTGTTGGGAGAACATATGTAACAATACGCGAAGGATATATCGAACGATTTACTCACTGTACTTGTTTTTTGAAAATGGTACTTGCCGGAGTTCATTCTCACGCGGATCATGCAGGGGTGTTCTGTTTTTAACTAAGCTAGGGCAAGTAATATTTGTTCATTATTCCTTGAACACTATATCTAATAGACAAGGTGCACGAGTAAAGACTCAGCATGGAGGTAAAATGTAACCTGGTGAACAATTCCTTCGTATGAGTATCGTATGGTAGGCCGGCTCTTTGTTGAATAGCCTTTTTTTTCAGGTGTGTGCAGGGGATATATATCGAATGAAGTGGTTATGACGCAGATTAGAAAGCAGCAAATTTTAAGACATAAATATAAATTTTTAATGGTTGTATATGACACTAGAAGTGTCATAAATGAAGTGTCATAAGTATAAATTTTAATGGTTGTATATGACACTAGAAGTGTACGTAGTTTGGCAAAGGCGCCAAGACACGTAGAAAGTTGTTTGGTCATATATGGTAATGGAACATATGGAACTTATTGTAATGGAAGTATACACCCATTGTTTTTATGCAATGTGCATTATCAATAGCTGACTTACCAAGAATGATTGCGTGTGTCATTTCGCGTCGAGAATGTTTTGGTGAGAAAAATACTGCTTATGTTTTAGTGAAAATAAAATCTAAAGAAGTAAGAACACTCCTTGTGCCTAAATTAAACTTTCAAGGCGCTTATTGACAACTGACTGGATAGTTTCGAGCTCTCTGTTAGTAAAAAAAAATTGGCAGGTCCAACGTACAGTGGGAATCGATGATTTGCGAAGCATGAATGAGAAATGTTATTGTGTCACTTTTAAATTAGCACAACGTTACGAGGTGGAGGTAAATGATGCCGTACATGACTTCCGTGTCATTATTATCGTGGTTTGTTCCGTCGTTTACCTTCGTCATCTAGCCACGTCACATGTTACCAAACTTAGTATATGTGGAGCTAGCGAAACGGCCGCGAGCACGCTATGAGCATGGGATGTTGACATTTTCGTACATGACACGCGTGTCAGGATTATCACGTTTGCACCAGTCATATATTTCGTCATCCACGTACGTCGCGTAACACCAAATTTGGTATATGTGAAGCTTGCAAAACGGCCGCGAACGCATCATGAAGGGCCCCATATACTCCTATGTAGCGTTAACGCGCGCGCACGCTGGGTACAGCGATGCTATACGTTAGCAAAACGCGAGCACTCTCTATAGTCTGACGTCAGGTGCGACCAGCGTCCGTCGGCGCGGCCCGACGGAGACCGGCGTGAAACGCGACATGCTGCATTTCCTGATGCCATAGAATAACATTACTCCATGCAAAGGCGTTACCCAGACGACACTGCGTCTCCCTCTTATCGCGACGAAGGGACGCCGGACGCGCTCAAACGCGCATGCGTCAAAGCAACGTAGCGCGGCGCGCGCCTGCGAGTATATGGCAGGACTGGCGCCTGGCGTAGGAGCGCCGGCGTGAGGCGACGAAATGAACCCCGGCGAGCACGCGCACCACGTCATGTGGAAATGTATTGGCTCATTGACTGTGGCATATGGTCGTGTTCTCACGTGACTCACATCTCATATAACTATTATGTTTGCACCAGTCACATACCTTCCTCATCCATTGGCGTCACGGTATACCGAATTTGGCATATGTGAAGCTAGCGAAACAGCTTCGAGCGCATCATGAGTGTGGCTTGTAGTCATGTTGTTACATGATACGCATGTCGTGATTATCATGTTTGTATGTGTCATTTACTTATGTCGTCTGTTCGCGTCCCGTAAAACCGAGTTTGGTACATCTGAAGCTAGCGAAATGGCCGTGAGCGCATAATGAGCGTAGCACGTAGTCATGTTGTTACATGACATGCTTCTCATGTTTATCATCTTTGCATCCGTCACATACCTTCCTCACCCATTCACGTCCCGTAAGACCAAACTTTAAATACGTGAGGCTAGTGAAACGGCTGCCAGCGCATCATGAGCGTTTCATGTAGTCATGTTGTTACATGACACACATCTCATGATTATCATGTTTGCACCGGTCACATACCTTGGTCATCCATTGAGATACTGTAATACCAAATTTGGTATATATGACGCTAGCGAAACGGCCGCGAGCGCATCATGAGCGTGGCATGTAGTCGTGTTGTTAAAGGACACGCATGTCATGATTTTTATGTTAGGGTCTGTCGCTTGTGTTCGCCATGCATTAATGTCTTACCATACCAGTTTTGCAATATGCCATGTGAACGAAACCACCGCAAGAGCTGCAGGATCATGAAATGTAAATCATGATATTCATGACATACACGTTATGATTTTCATGTTATGACTAGTCAAATATGTTCTTCACACAGTTAAGTTACACCCTACCAAGTTTGGTATCGATACCGTTGTCGAAATGGCCAGGAGAGCTAAAAGTCGTAGGCGGCCAGATAGATAGATAGATAGATAGATAGATAGATAGATAGATAGATAGATAGATAGATAGATAGATAGATAGATAGATAGATAGATAGATAGATAGATAGATAGATAGATAGATAGAATGATATATAGATACGCTCAAAGTCGCCGAAGTTCGCTAAGAAATGCTTCGCATATAAAATGCTAAATTATCTGCATAGAGGACGTACTTTTGTTGGGAAGTAATTTTAGCAATATCTATTACGCATAAAAATAACAGGCGTAGCCTTAGAGTACTACGATTGAGGTTATGTTGTGCTCGAAGTTTTTTTAGACGATATGTTATCAACTATCCGCACACATTGCCTGCGGTGCTGCAGGTCATAAGTTGATAGCGAGAGTGGTATAACTCCCATTCCATAACTATCAAGTTTTTCTAGTACTGAGTCATGGTGTAACCAATCGAACGCTTTCGAATATCCAAGTATACACCAATACCAAACTGCTGCTTTTGAAAAACCTGCACAAATATTTCTTTTTGGGTTAATAAAATGAGTTCATTGGACATACCATTGCGGAGTTCATACTGACATGTATTCATAAAGTCAAAGTTGTTTACGAAGTTGTAAATTTTTGCGTGCAAGAACTTTTACAGTCCTTTAGAGAACACTGGGAGTATGGAAATAGGACGACACTTGATGAGGCTGGCTTTGTCTCTGCCTTTGAAAATGACGTTGACTTTCGAACATTGCATTTTTGTGATATTGTGCCCGCAGAAAAAGCTAAGCTATACAGCTAAGAATATACATGTTGCTTAATGGGCAAAAAACTGTTCAGTTAAATCTGCCGTGTACTTTATCGACCTTATTTGTAAGTCGTCAATCCCCTGAGCCAAGCTAGTTTTAAACGAAGTGAAGAGAGTTTGCACGTCAGATGAACTTGTAGGTTTCAGGTAAAGACTACTGTCATTTTTCTAATAGCGTTCGCAGCTTTTGAGTGGTGACAACTGGTATTTATAGTGGTAAATAATTCATTTAACGCTTCAGCCCAATCATCACCATACAAAGGTTGATCATTTAATGTTAACGTGGCGACTTCCTCATCAGAAGTGGAACAAATTAAGGGCTCATTTTTTAGCACAATTGCTAGTTTAGAATTGTGGTGATTGAAAAAATTATGCAAATACGTTTTTTAGCATTACGAAGAAAATAGGTAGTTTGATTTTTTTTTTGTCCGAACGCCTCCCAGCCTTTGGGGTAACATGTACATAAACATTTTCAAACAACTTGTTTTTCTTCCTAATTATTTGAGGGAATGATTCGTATTCCAAGGTTTACGAGATCGCTTCAATTTTTTATTGTAATTAGGGGAAAGCGTTCATGATATATTTTCGCGAATAAAACAATGAATTATTCGTATGCTTCATCTGTTGTTTTGGATTGTACGCTTTATTCCAGTCAACGTTTTTTTTATTTAGCGCGAAAGCGTTGAACTGTACCAGGTGTGATATTTTATATTTTTCAGAATATACATGTTGCTTATATCTTGTGAAAAAGAGGCAGCAAGAACGGGTAGTTGCTCGCTCATCTTGCAAAGTTGCGCCCACCTTTAACTAACATCTTTCAACCACCTACGCGTAATGTCATTTTATTTCAAGCTCTAATTTTTTCTGTAATAGCTTTTACATAAGACATCTCGTGTAATTCACCTAAGCCTCTTATCAAATGTAGTGGCTTAATTGGGAAGTAAATTGTCCCGTGCAGATACAAAAGATTAACCTAACGTATTGAAATCTTAGTTTTACGGTGGTTTGCGAAAAAAAAGGAAGCACAAAAGGGTTAGAACTAAACACAGCGTCCAATAACAACTGCGAATTTGTTGTAATAGACATGTACAATTGTTTACATGAAGACGTGCTCAAGCACCTGTTAGATGAGCAGAAAAAGACTTCACTATTGAGATAGGATCAGCTACCAACTCACTCAGCAGACCGTGCTTCTCAAGTGTATTCCAATTGGAGATCCCGCACTGTTACCACCGTCTCAGTCAGAAACGAGACTCTAACCGACAAGCAGCCACCTAGCATAAGACCGTCCCTTTGACGCCCCGCCAATGTGTCCTTGTGGCTAAGGTACGCAGCCGCTGACCCGCAGGTCACTGGATTGAAACCCGGTTGCAATGACTGCATTTTCGATGGAAGCGAAAATGCTGTAGGCCCGTATGTCGATATTTTCGTGCTACAGAGCCCCAGGGGAGTCGTTAAACAACTCCAGATAGTCGAAATTTGCGGAGGTCCCCACTAAAGCGTCTTTCATAATCATATGGTGGTTTCGGAATGCCAAACAACGCATATCAATCAATCAACAACCTCTTGACAACAGCGCAGCAGAACGCCGCATCAATTTTTCAGTACGACGACTGCTCCTGTTCCGCGCACGGTGACATCCCTGTCCCACCTTCATCATGCTGAAGGTGTCACAACAACGTTCCCGTAGATCAGGGCTTTATCTAGTGCTTTGATTGAATCCAAGTGCTGCTTGCTTGCACAGCAAGTTGATTGCATTGTGGTGTGCCTTACCGGAGTCATCGGGATGCTGAAAGGGTCTCATCAAACGCACGATAACGTCGAGCATATAGTCCCGTGGCATCGACGACAAACACGAGTGACACAAAAGAAATCATAGTCACGTTATGGAATAACCATATGATGGCACGTGTCGTGGTGTCCATGGGGCGTCATTATGAAGTCACAATAACACTCAAATGTGGCGTCGTCGCGTGACATCGTAGATTCGCCAAAGGCAGGCTGATAATGAACGGACGCTATGAATGGAAAGCCAGGTGATACGCAGAAAGCATTCGGAGAGAAGCATGGGGAAGATCATTACACCGGATGAGCAGAAAAATGAGACAGCTCTCGCTTTCTAGTGATGTTAAGCGTATGCATCAAAGGCCAGGAGAGTACCTGCAAAAAAATTAACGTGGAGGTCTATGGACACCATTAGTCGAATCGGACCATTACGGGTATTTTGTAATTCTCTTGTTTTCTCTTCCAACCAATCCTTATTGCACAGTCATGACAACTGCGAGTTCATAACGTTTATTTGAAACATTTTTTTCTGCCTCGAAATATTTGGTGCGATAGCTTTGAGCCACAGCACTGATATGATAAGTTGAGTGTAAGTGCTGTACTCATCTGCCGTCTTCGCAGGCCAAGTGATGCACCGAATCTGGTGGGGTTGTGGTACGCGAGTTACTTTTCTGAAAATGCTCGAATTTCGAAGCGACGCACTATATTTGCGAAATAAACAAAGATTTTACTGAAAACTGCGTGCCGCTGGCTCGCCTCCGCCGGTTAAACCTGGGGCAGTAAGGCACGAACTGAAAATTTCAAAAGCGCACTTTTCCCCCACCTGCATGATTTAGCAGAACGGATAAGCTTGCTGCGAGTTCGCAGAGAATTCGTGGCTTTGTGCGTGTTTCTTCGGCGGGAACCGGGGGTAACATCCGTTCAAAGGCCAAAGAATTACTGCCTCTTAGCGAAAGAGGATTTGGACTGTTCGTAAATAAATGTCATCGCTTACAAACTCCTTGCCAGCCGGTCTGGCGCACTGCTGTGGTGGTAGCTAAAAATACAAAGGGTGCTTACGCAAGCGCTCTTTCAACATTGACATTATTCTGGTCACTTTTTGTTTTTATTTTTGCTCTTTAGACTGCTTTAGACAAGGGCACGCGCCGATGAAAGGTGCTGCGTCAACCTAGTCAAAAAGTACCAATGTTTGTCCGGGCCAATGTGAAGCACGGTCTGTACTTAGTTTTTTTTTTTTCTTTTCGAATACGATAATTTAGGCGGCCTAAGTAGACAAACATCAAGCGCACAAAGCTCGCATACGCAATGTCAGGCATCTCTAGGCCGCCAAAATAGAGTTAATTTCAACGGGACGTTCTGCCACAGCTGGAAACTGGTAACCAGGGGGTACTTGAAAGAGCTCTGAGGGTAGTTGCACACATATGGCAAGTCTCATCTAACGCTACAATTTGTTAGGTTGCAGCTGGACTACATAACGTAGCACTTGTGATTCTCGGTATAGTTGTGTTCTAGCTTCATTTTTTTTCCAGGCAGCCCACCGAGTCTAACCAGTATAAAAAGCCAGTCGGATCCTCAGTCCCGAATACCTTTGGCTGAAGCCACCGTCTGCACTCTGTGTCTTAGATCTCATCCCTACCAAGGCAACGGGGTTTAGGCAAGGCACACGCTTTCGTAGCAAAACATACTTCTTGATTAACCTCTAATTGACAGGGTTTAGACATAGTTGCGGTTTCCTGCCACGAAATACTTCACATCTATGCCGGACAAATTGTTTGTGCTATTCTTCATAGTATGTTTAATATTTTAATCGCAGTATCAAGAAACGGTAGTAAAAATGTGGTTACATATCAACATAGAAGCGTTCATGCAGATGCGACCACGCTCTTACTGACCTGAACTTGCACTTGGTACTCGTCTCTTGCGGTGGCAGCAACGAATCAATGGTGAATCCACATATCGTTTTGTGCTATCGCAGACTTAGGACAGAGCATAAAGTCCAATTTGTCTTGGTTTGTGAGGTGTGCTGTTGTTCAGCCGCGCCTGATCATCCTAACGAGCCGAAAATTTGATATTTGATCCTAGAATTACAGAGAAACGGTCACGAATACCTCAATGTCAAAGCATTAGCACATTATTCCAAAGCAAATGCAAGCATCAGTTTGTAACTTACGAGTCACAGAACCCACGATGACGAAGAAAAATCAAAGTGGAGGGCACCAGCTGCAACTGGTGCAGCTATGTTGTTTTCGCTGTCTGTTCGCTTTATTGCAAGCAGACACCATAAAGATGCTGAACAGACGACGCGACGTGGATAAATACATGTGGAGTACCTAATCTTTCTTCTTTTTGGCTAAGGAACAATGTAGCCTTCAGACTGCTAAAGGGAATGTTAGGGATAGTGTATAGACATGAGTTTCATCTTCCTCAAAGCAGGAAAGTATTTGACGAGGATTCTAACTCAGGGTTTGAGCGCACGACCTGTGGTGCTACCTTCAATTTTTTATTTCTGCACAACGCAAAACTAGAGAGAACGAAACGTTTACTGTGCCCTCTGTAGACATCGCTTCTCTCCGGAAGTTCTGTGTGCTTTCTATGTTTTGCGCTGCCGCTGATATCATCTGTCTATTGCACTTTTCCTTTCTTCCATTAAAGACACATGCAAAAGTCACAGCTTTGCCGCAAAGGTGAAACAATGAATGCGATAGCAACAAACTTGAAAGGTCACGCGCACAATGGAAAGCAGATCAAAACATTCCCAGCGTTTCTCACGCACAAATGACGCATAAAACGTACTCACAGGTGCGGACGCACGCTAATAAGCATCTCGTTTGTTATTTGGCTGCGTTTGAAAATCGCGTGCTTTTCATAAATGGAGACGTCAATGATTGCAGTGACCTTTTTGAGCCCGGTAAATACAGCAGAATTGTTCAGGGTAAACTCCGAGGGCAGCCAAGACGTATCATCCTCCCTTCCTCGCCACCGGATTCGCTCGGAGGGTTTCAAGCTGTACGGTCGTGCCCTCGTGATCTCCGACGACAGCGTAGCTACCACCGACTGGTTCGTTCTCCGCGGTCTCCTGCCGCCGTGCAGCTCTCGCATTGTGGTGCCCCGCCCTTGGACTGCTTCGACCGGATCCCCACTTTCCTATCTCCTTCTACTTTCCGTCACTTGCCTTGTCTATTTCTTCATCTATTTACTTCTATTCTTTTTATCCCTCCTTCCTCCCACCCCTATAAAGCACTGCGCCGTGTCGCCCTTGAGGCAGACAGAAATTAGGTGCCTTTTTCTTCTTCCTTACAACCACTCACCACCCCCACCACCACCTAGCCACCACGAGATAAGGGCGCGCGAGAGAGTGTCACTACCCTTCTCTAAGGCGGGCGATGTACGCGTAGGAGATAGAGGGGGTGCGCTGCGCGATGTGGCAACGCGTGCTCATTGCGCCATCTTGCTGATAATGCTGAAAACACAATTCCCCCCGAGATGCTCTTGAGTAGCGGTAAGAGGTAGATATAAATAACTTTTCAGCATTTGAACAGTGGTGGGCGTGTTCGAGGGTGGCTCAGTGGTTATGGTGCATTCAGACGACGGACCGAATCCGGATTTGTCGTGGACGCGGACGGCTAGTCCACGGATGATCCGCCTGCAGACACATCCACACGACGGACGGTTTCCTAGGAGAAAACAGCCGGATTACCCTAGACAGCAGGTTCGCCGCTCACCTGCGCGCGCTGAAAGCAGACCGGTTTGAGAGTATTCAACATGGATGCCCGCAAGAAGCGACGCTTTACGGTGATCTCTGTCGCGTTGTGACAAATGAACGAGGAGTGTTATTCTGTCAGGAGAAAAGGTAGTTGCTGGCAGAATGTTCTTTCAACACCATTGTTCCCCACTTGTAGAACTTCTGAACGCGTCTCCCATTCTTTTTTAGAAGCGGCGCGTCGCCGGTTGCAGAAGTTAGAAAATTTCACCATCATGACGGCTAAGAATCTCGCGTGTCAAACGACGGCGGCGACATTTCCCGAACCACCAAAGCGAATTCTGCGTATTTAATCACCTGAGAACAAAGCCCCCGGAAACTAAGTAAACCATGCTCAAGCGTAGATGATGCCGACCAGTCATGTAGCTATTCGCGAGCCATGGAGGACATGCAGCGAGCAGACGAAAAGTGTACTGGTTGCCACCAACCCTGAGCTATTCCGCTGAAGTACTGGCTCTCTCCCACCAGAATCCCGATGTGAGAAATAGGTTGGGGTCATCCGTCCGCGAGCCGCGCGGACGATTCGCGGACGATGGGAATCGCTGATGTGAGGTCACGTGACGCGCCATCCGTCCCGTCACATCCCGATTCGGTCCGTCGTCTGAATGCACCATTAACGTCTCGTTTTCACGACGCAGAAGTTTCACGTTCGATTCCGCGCACGGCAATGTTTTCCTCGTTTTTTTTTTCCTTCTTGCATTTTCATATTTATAGATACGTATAATTACATGGCAAGTGACGCCGACGTCAACAACGCTGCCGGCGGCAAAATCCAGCCGAGGGTGCTCATATACTTGCTATCGCAATAAAAAAAAGGAGTCGTGACACATGCTTTCAAAGGGCCTGTAAAATCAGAACATTTCAATTGTAGATAACCGGGTTTAAATGACAAGTACGCCTAGAGATGAACTGCAGAGTGTCTCGAGGACGAAATTTATTGTCGCGCTTAACCTATAGAAAAAAATTGGCCCCGTATCTGCATATTATTCTTCAAATGTCGTCGAAAGACGATAGTCTTGCGTGTGGAGAGAGTGAACAAAATATTTATTTGATGTTCTGCGCAAGAAAATTGGTCAATTGTATTCTGGGGGCACTGCGTTAGAGTGCCTCGAGCCTGCAGCGGTGGCGAACAAGTGCACCAAGTCACGTAACACGGGAGTCATGAGCGCCATCTTGCAGTTTTCTTGGAAAACGAAGCGCGTGGCTCTGAGTGGTGATAAGGTGTAGAACGCAAGGCGGTGGGTAGGTGCCACCCCAGTGTCGTCTTAGCAAAGCGTTGGAAACACTCGCCTTTTCGTGCAAGCGTTGCATTGTCAGCGCGTGAGAAATGCGACGGTCCTTAGAATTATTGATGTATGGATTTTCTATTAAAAACGCCAAGCAGAATATACACGTGTTGTTATAGTGCCTCAGATATATGCAATATTCCCCTATTAATTGACAATCGCACAAGTATGAATGCTGAATCTTGAGCAACATTGGTGGGCACTGCAGATGGGGTCGGCCGTTCTGGGTATCGGCTGGCGCTGTTTTGATTATCCGGTTCGCGTTGAGCATGGACAAACAGACAAATCTACAGACAGACAGACAGACAGACAGACAGACAGACAGACAGACCAAAATTTTTGCGTCGAAGGTCTCCAAGAAAGACTACCGTCTTTAAAAATTGGGAGATCCCACGTACAGTGGGAATCGATCATATGCGAAGCACGAATGAGAAATCTTGATATTGTCACTTTTAAATCACCACGACGTTACGAGATGGAGGTAAATTATGCTGTACACGACTTCCGTGTCATGATTATAATTTTTGGATGTGTCGTTCACCTTCGTCTTCTGGTATGTTGTCATGTTGTTACATCACACGCGTCTCATGATTATCATGTTTGCATCAGTCATGTACGTTCATTATCTATTGACGTCTCGTAACACCGAATTTCGTATATGTTGACCTTGTGAAACGGCCTCGTGTGCATCATGAAGGGCCCAATATAGTTCAACGTAACTTTGACGCGCGCGCACGCTGGGAACAGCAACGCTACGTTAACAAAACGCGAGCACTGTATAGTATGACGTCAGGCGTGACCGGTGCGACCAGCGTCCGTCGGCGCGGCCCGATGGCAACCGGTGCGAAACGCGACAAGCTGCATTTCGCGCTAATCGTTACCATGACCACACTGCGTCTGCCTCCTTTCGAGACAGAGGGACGCCGGACGCCTTGAAACGCGCATGTGTCACAGCAACGCAGTGCGGCGCGGTGGTGGTGGTGGTGGCGAAAGAGATTTATTTACAGGTAAGAGAGATAGGGGCAGCCTTAAAGCCTATTTCACACTGAAACATCCGCTTTCTACAGCGACCGAAATTCCTCTGCCGCCGAAACGCAGCGTTGTTCGCACTGGACGCGCCCCGCGCCGCCGAATATTCCATCTACTACCGGGCGAACGGGGGATGGATGCGCTGTCACCCGGTTGTTGTCGCAGCTCGCAAACGCCACTACGCTATCCGGTGGTGTATACTTCGACGATTCTCGTACGCAAGAAGCAAGAAAAGACAGTACTGCTTACTTTGCTGGCAAGTGGCTGTCTTGTAATGCACGAAGAGCAGAAAAACCACCGACGCCAGCGGCGTTGGTGGGTTCGTTTTGCTCTGCAAGACCGCAACAAGCTCGGTCACCACTTCCACGAAATACGGACGCTAAGTAGGCACAGAGTAGGTTAAACTCCCGTTAGTTTCAACGTTCAGTTACGTGCACTGTGGCAAAACAAGTGAGTAGGGCTTGGCCGCCATATTTTAAAATTCCTTCACTAACGCTCCTATTTGTCCGCAGTGACCGATTCGGCGGCAGGCGCTGCAAAAATCGGTCTGAGAGCGATCGGCGCGGAGAGAGCCCTTTCGGCGGATCTCGCCGCCGCCGAATCGGATTCGGAGCACTTTCGGCGGCCGGAATGCTCAGTGTGAACGCGGCCTTAGGCCCGACCCTCTACGAACTCTAGGAGGAGTCCCTCGTCCGGGACCCCTATGGCTTCCGCGGCGGCACGCGCCCTGGCCTCGAAGCCTCTTGGACCCTCCTAGGCCGAGCAGCCAAGCAGGGCCGCCTCCCAGCTCTTTCGGGTAGGGAGTGAAGGGGAAGTTATTTGGGGGACCACCTGGTTAGGTGGGCATGCCCACACCATGTGGAAAGTATCCTCAAACAGATGATCACAGTGTGGGCATTCCCCTGAGAAAGCCGGATTTAAATGCCTAAGTATTGCCGAGCACAATACTGTGTTAGTGCAAAGGCGTAACAGCCAGCGCTCGTACGCCTTATTTAGGCCCGTCGCCGGGGGCGGAAATTGGAGCCTGTTCGATCTGTACATGGCTCTAATTTCACGAAAATAAGTGACCGGATTAGGTTCTGAATCGTCAGGCGATGGAGGACGAGGAGGTTCCCGATAATTAGGTGCGCCGGCTGAGGCATCGGCAGCCTCGTTACCAACTATAGTCCTGCGTCAGCTGGCGTCCAGATCACTAAATGTGTGTTTGGGCGGTCTAGATAATAACACCCTTTCAGGATTCGATCGGCGCGACTGGTGATGTGACCTTTTGTAAGATTTCCACACTCACTCCGCGAATCAGTAATGATGATCTTAGATGTGGGGTCCGCTGCGGCGAGAGCTATGGCGACTTCCTCCGCGTAAGTTATGTCTGGCGCTCGAAAAGGGAGTCCTTGAACGGGAACGTTTTGATGGACTACGGCTGCCGTGTACCACCCCCCGTGGTGAGAGCCAGACGTGTCCGTGTAGAATACTCCAAAACGGGAACCATAGCGTCCTTGCAAGGCTGTAACCTGCGCAGTCCGTCTGCCTTCAAGAGTATTCCTTGCCATGGTTCGGGGCAGAGGTTGAATATTCAATGCACTACGCGAGTTCTCAGGGATCGTGGTCCACTCTTCTGCCTGATAGGTGTAGGATATGTGGAGGCGGTGTAGAAGACATTTCCCAGCGTGTGACTTGGTAAGCCGCAGGTACTGTTTGTTGATATGGGCCTATCTGAGTTCCACGTACGTGTTGGTCATACCCAAATCTGCAAGACGTGTGCTAGACATCGAGATCGGGAGGTCTAGGGCGGGCTTGTATAACTTACGGAGAATGCATTCGAGTGTATATACATAACATTGGTACAAACGTAGGTAGGGTGTCAAATACCGAATCTGCCTGGTCAGGAAAGCATTGGCGAGGCACAGAATGTCGCGGCTTCTGAGACCCCCTCACTCGTTCGAGATCCGGTGAACCATGCGGCCTAGCTGATTGCCGACCGTACGTAACTTGCGCAGGGTTGTCTAAGTTTTTTTGCTCTTGTGTATAAATAGCCCCAAGACGCGGAATTTTTCGTGTTCTGGGATTAGCTTGGTGATCAACGAAGTCAAGATTTCTGCGGTGTCTTTGGGTTTAGAAAGAAAGTGCACTAACTAAGATTTTGTTGGAGAGCATTCGAGGCCGCATGGACGGGCGTAGTCGTCCACGACTGACGCTGCTTGTAGCAGGATGGCCTCAATGCTGCCAAGGGTACCCTGGGTTGCCCACAATGTGATATCATCGGCGTACATAGCATAGCGTACGCCGGGAATATCCTTCCGCAGCAGGGGCAAATGAGCCATGGCAAGGTTAAACAGAAGAGGAGAGAGGATCGTTGCCTGTGGTGTTCCTCGAATACCCAGAGAATAAGGGTCATGCTCCCTGTCTTGAATGCAGAGGTACATCTGCCGTTCCATCAGAAACTGACAGATGTACCTGAAAGCATTATGCCCACAGACTGTTTGGAACAGATGAGTAAGAATGATTTCGTGGGTGACGTTATCAAAAGTCCCTTTGATATCCAAGGCGCGGACTACCTTATCATTGCTGGGATGCTCGATCGGCTCAACGACGTCATGATGGAGTTGAAGGAGTATGTCCTGAGCTGAGAATTGCGATCGAAAACTGTACATAGTGTCGGCAAAGGTGTGCCCCGCCTGGAGGTAATCGGAGAGTCGATCCCCAACCATCGTTTCCATAAGCTTTCCTACACAGGAGGTTAAGGAAATGGGTCGTAGAGTTTCAATGTTTGCAGACTTGCCGGTTTGGGAATAAACGTTACCAAAGCCGTTTTCCAATCAATCGCCTGTGGTTCATGCCCCTCGCAAATTTGATTCAAGTAGTCGAAGAGCTGATGATATGCGGGGTCTGGGAGATTGGCTAGAAGCCTAGTCGGCCCTCGATCCCTACCCGGCGCCATTCCTCGCGTCATTTTGGACAGGGCAGCCTTCAGATCATAGAGTTGGAAGCAACGATGGCAGGACCAGCGCCTGGCGTCGCAACGCCGGTGTGACGTGACAAAACGAACGCCGGCGCGCACGCGGCAGGGTCTTGTCGAAGTGTAATGGCACCTTCACTGTGGCATGTAGTCATGTTTTCACATGACATGCATTTTATGATTATCATGTTTGCACCAGTCATGTAAGTTCGTCATCCATTGATGTCACATAATACCAAATTTCGCATATGTGAAGCTAGCGAAATAGCTGTAAGTGCATCATAAGTGTGGCATGTAGTGATGTTGTTACATGACAAGCATGTCATGACTATCATTTTTGGATGTGTCATTTACCTATGTCGTCCATTCAAGTCACGTAATACCGAATTTGTCATCTGTGAACCTAGCAAAACGACGGCGCGCACATCATGAGCATAGCATATAGTGATGTAACATGACACGCATCTCATGTTTATCATAATTGCACAAGTCTCATACCTTCTTCATTCATTCAAGCCTCGTAATACCAAATTTGGTGTAAGAGAAGCTAGCGAAATGGCCACCAGCGCATCATGAGCGTGGCATATAGTCATGTTGTTACATGACACGAATGTCATGATTATCATGTTTGCGAAAGTCAGATACCTTCGTCATCCACTCACGTTCCGTAATACGAGATCTAGTATATAGTACGCTTGCGAAATGGCCGAGAGCGCATCATAAACGTGGCATGTAGTCATGTTACATGACATGCATGTCATGATCTTCATGATAGGGTCTGCCGTTTCTGTTCGCCATGCAATCATGTCATACCATACCAGTTTTGCAACATGTCATGTGAACGAAACCACCGCAACAGCAGCAAGGCCATGAAATATGAATCATGATATTGTCACGTTTCTTGAGACAAACTTGGTTTATTGGGTTCGTTGAGTCGACTAGCCAAGCAGCAGCTCAGACAGATCGTTTTTGTCTTTTTCCACTCCCGGATCTCACCCAAGCATATCAGGTGGCATTACTCCCCCCTTTGAAAGCATCGACTCGATGCTCGTAACGAAAAAAAAATGAAGGCATACACACGCAGATACAGAGAACCAAAAGAGGGAGAGTGCCAGTACTCGCAGCGCAAATGAAAAAATTGCGCCAATGCTTGCGCCAAGCGCAAAAACAAAAGGCATACAAACACAGGAGAACACGAACAGCAGCAGCAGCAGCAGCACAATGTCACGGCTTGTCGCAACACGTGAACCACAAGGGCTACTGTGTGAAGTAGGGCTTCAGCCTAACGACATGCACGGTTTCGGGCCGAAGCTGTCGACGAGAAGACGCTGCGCCGTCCGGAAATACCTCGTAGGTAAGATCGGTGACACGTCTAAGAACCTTGTACGGTCCAAAATAACGGCTTAGGAGTTTTTCGGATAAGCCTGGTCGCCGGACAGGGGTCCATACCCACACTCGGTCCCCAGGGTGGTAGGTGACGTTTCGATGGCGGATTTTGTAACGTCGTGCGTCTTCATCTTGTTGGCGACTGGTGTTTATGCGAGCTAGCTGACGAGCTTCTTCGGCGTATTGAGTGTATTCCTCAGCGTCTGGAGCGATTTCATTGCTTTGGTCACACGGAAGCATAGCATCGATCATGGTTCGCACGTTGCGTCCGTAAACGAGTCGGAAAGGCGGAAATCGCGTTGTTTCTTGCGTTGCCGTATTGTGTGCAAACGTGATGTATGGAAGAATTTCGTCCCAGGTTTTGTGTTGTACGTCAACGTACATTGACAGCATGTCCGCTATGGTCTTGTTAAGCCTCTCTGTCAGTCCATACGATTGCGGGTGATAAGCCGTCATTTTTTGATGAGTTGTGCAGCTCAATTTAAAAATGTCCTCCATCATTCGTGCTGTAAATGGCGTTCCTCTGTCCGTAATCACGCATGACGGGGCACCATGCCGTAGGACGATTTGGTGCACGAAGAAGTGCGCGACTTCAGAGGATGTGCCACGGGGTAACGCTTTTGTTTCAGCATACCGAGTGAGATAATCTGTCGCAACTATAATCCATTTGTTACCAGAGGACGACAAAGGGAAGGGTCCAAGAAGGTCTATTCCCACGAGGTCAAACGGTGTATGTGGTGGTGCGATCGGCTGAAGCAGGCCTGCGGTTCTCACAGGCGGAGTCTTGCGAAGCTGGCACTCACGGCAGCCTTTCACGTATCGTTGTACACTTGTTGATAGTCGCGGCCAGTAATACTGTTGGCGTACTCTGGCGAGAGTTCGCGAATAGCCCAAATGTTCTGACGTGGGCTCGTCGTGGCACGCAAGGAGGATCTCGTCCCGCATTTCGGTAGGAACAACGAGTAGGAAAGCTTTGTCGCTACCACGGGCGTTTTTCTTGTAAAGAATGCCTCTTCTTAGACAAAAAGAGGGCAGTTCGCAAGCAATGTGTTGAGGGACCTGAGAGTTGCGGCCTTCCAGGGAATCAATAGCTGGGCGTAATTCGTCGTCTGCCCGCTGTTTTGACATAAATTCGGAATCGCTGACTGCTCCGAGAAAGGCATCTTCATCCTCGGAGCCCCTGACAGCGTGCCCCACAGGCGCTCGAGAAAGCGCGTCGGCATCTTCATGTTTGCGCCCTGACCTGTACACAATCGTAATATCGAACTCCTGCAAACGCAAACTCCACCGAGCGAGACGGCCGGATGGATCTCTGAGATTTGCCAGCCAGCAGAGCGAGTGGTGGTCAGTCACCACTTTGAAGGGACGACCGTAGAGGTAAGGCCTAAACTTGGTCGTCGCCCACACGACTGCGATGTAGAATAGTTGGTCTCGGCTCGAGAAAGAGTACGACTGGCGTAAGCTATTACATGTTTAACGCCACCGAGTCGTTGTACAAGGACAGCGCCAAGTCCGACGTTGCTGGCATCTGTATGAATTTCTTTAGCAGCGTCCTCATCAAAATGGGCAAGAACAGGGGCTGTTTGCATTCTCCGCCGGAGCTCTCTGAACGCTGCATCTTGTTCTGCGCTCCAAGTAAAAGGCACGACATCCCGAGTGAGTCGCGTAAGAGGTTCAGCTATTTTAGAGAAGTTGGCGATAAATCGGCGATAATACGCGCACAAGCCGAGGAAACGGCGTACTGCTCTTTTATCTGATGGAACAGGGAAGGCGGCGACAGCAGCAGTTTTGTCTGGATCAGGTCGCGCTCCATCCTCACTAATGACATGCCCCAGAAATTTCAGCTCTTCGTAGCCGAAATGGCATTTTTGGGGTTTCAGCGTGAGTTTAGCTGTGCGAATGGCGTCCAGAACCTTTCTCAGACGCTTCAAATGTTCTTCGAAGCTCTCGGAAAAGATGACCACATCATCGAGGTAGACAAGGCAGCTTTACCACTTCAAGCCAGCGAGAACTGTGTCCATCATCCTCTGAAAAGTGGCTGGGGCAGAACAGAGGCCGAAGGGAAGAGCACTGAATTCGTAAAGTCCGTCTGGAGTCACAAATGCAGTTTTTTTCTCTGTCTCGTTCATCCACTTCAATTTGCCAATAGCCACTCTTTAGATCGATGGACGAAAAATACTTCGCACGTCGTAATCTGTCGAGGGAGTCGTCGACCCGTGGAAGCGGGTAAACGTCTTTTTTCGTGACGCTATTAAGCTTCCTGTAGTCAATACAAAATCGCAGCGTTCCGTCTTTTTTCTTCACTAGAACGACTGGCGAGAACCAAGGGCTGCTGGATGGTTGAATAATCCCGTCATCGACCATATCTTTCACTTGTGTCTGAATAGCCGCACGTTCTTTGGAAGAAACGCAATAAGGCTGCTGCCGGATGGGGCGGACGTCATCGTCGGTAATAATTCGATGCTTGGCGAGGTGTGTTTGATGGACTTTGGAAGAAGAGGCGAAGCAAGACCGAAACTCTTTTAAAAGGCCACGAAGTGCAGCCTTTCTCTTGTCTGACAGCGTCGAATTAATGTCGATGTGGTCTAGGAATTCTTCATCCTCATGCGTTTCCTCGGACGCGAAGCACTCCGTGACGTCGGCAACAGGGTCTCCATAGGCTACGGTGGTTCCGCGGAAAAGATGCCGGTGCTCGTAGTTGAAGTTCGTAACTAGTATTTGTGACTGTCCGATACAGACACGCACAACACTTCGGGCAGCACATACACCTTGGAGTAGCAGAAGTGATAGGTTGCTTTCAGCCACCACGTCACCGTCCCGGAGGTCTTCACAAATGACTTCGATGGGAACAGTCGCTCGGGGCGGCAGCATCACACTGTCATCAGCAACACGCAGCGCAGATCTACGGCAGTTATCAGCGTCTCGATCTGTTGCGCCTTGAGTCGAGAAGGTCACGATGCGTTCACGGAGATTTATATTGGCACCGTATTCCCGAAGGAAGTCCATGCCGATAATCAGCTGACGTGAACAGTCGCGCAGAACGAGGCAGCTGAGCACAAACGTTGACGCACGAATTTTAACTCTTGCCGTACAGCGACCCAGTGGTGTTACAACGTGTCCTCCAGCAGTTCGAATTCGCGTTTTTTTCCACGGCGTAATCACTTTCCTGAGATCTTTTGCTAGCCTCCTGCTCATAATCGAATAGTCTGCACCAGTGTCTATCAATGCATTGACCTGAAAACCGCCAATCAGCGCAGGTATGTCAAGTGACACGCGGTCACTGGGTTCAGATGTGGATTTCGGCGTTTCTTCGGTACTGCGATTATTCTCTGGTTTAATGTCTTCCGTGTTGCGTGCAAGCGTCGATGGGAGGTCTTCCGCACTTTGAGTCCCAGCGACCTTGCCCCCGAAGGCCGCTGCCTTCAGTTTTCCCGACGGGGGCTTGGAGAGCATTCCCGTGCCGTCACATCGAAACGTGATCCAGTGGCTGCGGGTCTCCTCGGAGATGGTGACCGTGATTGACGTCGTGTAAAGGGTGCACGCTGTTGCGCGAGATATTCTTCGATGTCCCTCGGCCTTTGACCAATTTAGGGACGAGGTGAATTGACGGAAAATCCACGCAGGCCAAGTTGCCGGTATGGGCATTCGCGGTAAATGTGACCAGCCTCACCGCAATGATAGCAGAGGGGTCGTCTGTCCGGCGTACGCCAGAGATCAGACTTGCGCGTCGGTGCACGGTGACCATCGATGTCCAAACGAGCGTGCGCCGACTGAATCGCGACTGACGGCATCATTGTCTGGATCGGGACGTATGGAACTGTCTGAAGCGGAACGTGCGGCACTGTCTGGATTGGGACGTGCGGCACTGTCTGGATCGGGACGTGCGGCACTGGCTGGGTCGGAATTCCTTGACCAGAACGAGGCGTGGCAGATCGCAAGGCTTTTGCGTACGTACGACGGCGACTGTCAGTAGACACAGGAGCCGTTTCCGGATCAACCGACATCAGCGGAAAACGATGGGCGTGCAACACCTGTTGGACCTCGTCACGGATGACACTGGTGATAGAAGCAACATCGATTGGTCTTGTCCAGTACATCTTTTCCATTTCTTCCCGGACGACAGATGGGATGATCTCGCGAATCCATTCGGGGCTCTTGCTCCTAGGGGTGGCGAAAATTTCGGGGGTTGAGGCAGCATTCACTTGACGGTCAAACAGGGCAGACCGTTGGTGCAGTACTTGCTCCATTGTTGCCGCTTCAGTAAGGAACTCAGCAACACTCTTAGGGGGACTACGCACCAAACCAGCAAAAAGTTGTTCCTTCACACCACGCATGAGGTGGCGCAGCTTTTTTCTTCTGCCATAGCAGGATCCGCTCGCTTGAAAAGCCGTGTCATGTTCTCAACGTACATCGAGACGGTCTCGTTTGGCATCTGGATGCGTGATTGTAGTGCACGCTCCGCTCGTTCGCGGCTGTCGGGACTCCTGTAGGTCTCCAGAAGGCGACGCTGGAACTCGCGCCAAGATGTCAGAACATCATCCCTGTTCAAAAACCACGTCTTGGCACCGTCCTTCAGGCAAGTGTACACGTTCTGGAGCTTCGCGGCATCATCCCAGTAATTTATCGCTGCGACACGTTCGAACTCACTCAGCCAGTCGTCAACATCTTCATGCTGCTCTCCATGAAAGGGGCTAGGCATGAGCGGGTTCTGGACGGTGCAGTAGATCGGCGTGGAAGGTGTCGGAGCTTGCGCGGGATCTTGTGTCGAAGTCATAGTCGCTGCGTCAGTGGTTGGTGTCTCAGGTGGTAGGCCTCGTTGGCGGCGGCTTACTCTGTGAACAGGAGTGTCCACGGGTGCAGGGCTTGTGTTCCGGCTACTGGACGGGGTCTTGGGCATCGGGTGGATCGTGAGACGTTGTACCCAGCACCTCCACCAGTCTTGTCACGTTTCTTAAGACAAACTTTGTTTATTGGGTTCGTTGAGTCGACTAGCCAAGCAGTAGCTCAGACAGATCGTCTTTGTCTTCCTCCGCTCCCGGATCTCACCCAAGCATATCAGGTGGCAATATTTATGACATAGATTTTATCAATTTCATGTTATGACTAGTCAAATATGCTCGTCATACAGTCATCCTAAATGCCATACCAAGTTTCGTATTGATACCATTATCCAAAAGGCCAGGAGAGCTGAAAGTCGTAGCCGGCTAGACAGACAGACAGACAGACAGACAGACAGACAGACAGACAGACAGATAGATAGATAGATAGATAGATAGATAGATAGATAGATAGATAGATAGATAGAACAGACAGACAGACAGACAGACAGATAGATAGATAGATAGATAGATAGATAGATAGATAGATAGATAGATAGATAGATAGATGATAGATAGATAGATAGACAGATAGATAGATAGATAGATAAATAGATAGATAGATAGATAGATAGATAGATAGATAGATAGATAGATAGATAGATAGATAGATAGATAGATAGATAGATAGATACGCTCAAAGTCACCGAAGTTCACTAAGAAAGGCTTCGCATTTTAAAGCCTCACGTGCGACGCGCCATTCTTAGCTCTTCTCTTTTTCCAGCGCGCGCAATGTGCACTATTTTTAGCAGGGCCAGTAAAAGAAATTCGGCAGATCTCACGTACCTGGGAATTAACGTTACGTGAAGCATCCGAGGGTAAGGTGACCGTGTTGCATTTTTTTATTAAGCGACACATCATGAAATGACGCATAATGTATGTACAAATGTTGCATGCACAAACATATCTTGTGGAGTTGCAAATGTTCACATAACCAGTTCTTTGCACTAACGCAACGATGCGAACTGGAACATGCGTATTAGCTACACCAGAAGCTGATATGAAGCGCAGATGCTCGCCATATTGCTGGCCCTGAACATTGCTACAGAAATCAACTTTAGCGCATGGCAATTTACCACAATTGACGTTTGCCCGACGTGATGGCTGTATCATAGGAGTACATATGTATTGTTTATAAAATTGGGTAGGCATCACTGCCACCACTATTGACGTTTCATGAAGACTAGCATCAATTTGAAAAATACTGGCAAGTCCTGGCGTAGCTCTGTGGTAATATGCTTCATTGCCATGGAAAATGCTTGGGTTTGATTCTAACCGGCGCCCTGACATTGTTTACCGAAGTCGGGTATTTCTCAACGCTCACGCGTTAAAAGTGCCCATCTGTGTTCTCTTCCTTCCTGGGTAGATAATAGGTGTCAATCACCTGTGGCACATGCCCGCATACCAGCGGCACATACACGCCCGTGGGTGTGTGCCCTTGTCTGGCGGAAAGTGTTTGACGACGTACGAGACAGGACTTTGACATTTTTCATGTCTTCACTTGCGCGTCATATCCTTCAAACGCTCTTACCCTCCCATATTAATTTTGGTTCACGCCAAGTTAAGGGGGGTGACCAGAAAAGCACCCAAACGTAAGCGGTTAGATAGATAGATAGATACGCTCAAAGTGGACGAAGTTCGCTAAAAAATGCTTCGCATTTAAAACCTCCCGGTGCAAGAAATGCATTTGCATTTGTAAGATTTGAACGTGCTGCCGGAAGAATTATGGGGTTTAGTGCAGTAATAAAAAGTTACCTGGTGTTTGAACAACCATTTTCAACTGGTTTAGGGTTCTCGCTCGGCCTTTAAAGCCACCCTGGCAGTGAAAAGGGGTATGCGTAGCCCTTCGGCTTGACTACGCCGACTTTCGCAATGTAAGTGGGCGCCTGCAATTACACTATCGACGCACAGCGAGTGACTGATCAAGGCTTCGTCTACGTGTCACTCGTGTCAGAGGGCCATGGTGCGGAAGTATGGTGCGAGATGAGTGAAGTAAGCATATATGTTAGGGCGCATGCCAAATTCCCTTAGACACAAACTGGTGAGACACCTCTTTATCCAACGGCCGTGGATAAAGAGGTGTCTACAAGGTTGTTGTTCTAGTGATACCTCTTGTCTGCCAAGTCTCGGGGCTCTACCAAATCGGCTAAGGGCAGCATGGGAACGCGGAATGCACGGCGAAAGCAGCCACTACAGGCCCAAAGCACCGCTTCGTAGCTCGAATGACCTATCGACTTAGTCGGCGCTGCGTAATGCGTCCCATGGGTAAGAAGCAGGAGTCGCTTTCGAAATTACCGCAGCACGGCGTGTCGCGCTGCGGTAATCGTCAATGGACCTTTCGCGTGAATTAGCGAGCTTGTTTGAGACTTGTAACAAAAAAAAGCTGGAGCTTCTTTGTTAACCCTTTAAAGACGCACACTAACTCTTTTTTGGAGGAACCTTGCCCCACGGCTCTCCGTGTCTCTACTGCAGTGACTCTCAGCCATAGGTATATCGGAGCCGGCTGTGTTGTCACCTAGTGGAAATAATGAGGGCTCCCGTGCAGCGAATAAAAAGGGAAAGGGGAAGACGCATTGAACTAACGCAAAATGCAGCGTAAAACAGGTGCCTTAATTTCTCGCTGGGAAAGAATAATCAACATAAATTTCCACGCTAATTCAAACTAAGCAGTATGTCAGTTAGACGAGTGCTCAGCAGCCTGATTCATCCTGTCTTTAGCTATATTTGCTCTTTAATAATACAAGCCTAGAAAAACTATGCGCTCGTGTGTGTGCGAGAAACGAGGAAGAAAGACTCAGTCAGCTCCACCGCAAGGCGAATTTGTTATTAGGTGAAGCGTACTAAAAATCATACCGAGCCATGGTCACAGTACGTACTGTCCTTCCCAAATTGAGTGTTTCGTGCCAGGGTCCACCATGGCTCTGCTGACGTACTTTTTTCGCGGAATTGACGTTGAGAAATATACACTAAAAATTGCAGAAAAAAAACAGAAAGCAAGCATTTGTCACGCGGAATCGAACAAGCAACCTCTCGATTCCCAGCGCGCAGCGCTATCCACTTCGCCACGGAGCGGGGCTTGTCGGGAATGCTAACTCGAAGCCCATCATATAGACCATACACTGTTCGGCAGTTTTTAGAGCTTCTAAGAATTAGCGCATTTTAGTTATTCGTGCCAAATGGCGCAACGAACTCGCGTTGGGCTCGCTCTAAAGGTCGTCGCCTCGAAGAAGCGCAGCCTCCACAGAGAGTGGTCTCTCCTGCACGCATGCTTTTCATACTCGTAGTTTGGAAGACGACGGAGGTCACTTTGAACGCTGCCACGGCCGCGTTCACAAAAGGAGTGCGCTGCCGACACACGACGCAGGAAGAACTGCGGCAAGTGTTCGCACGTGTCCTTGGTATATTTAGGTGCGCGTTTTGTGCATCTTTCTTTCTGTTTGAACAGCACGCTTCAAGTGTCGAACTGTGACAAGTGCCAGTCCATGCCTGTCCTGTGTGTGCTTATTTCGTGCGTGCTTTCTGCTTGAGGTGTACGCCGGAAGTTTCAAGCTACCTGTCGTTCTTAACGGGACTTCGAAATTTTTTACTGTTGCTGAAACAATGCACAATAAAAGCTCAGTAACTATTATAAAGACAAGTTCGATGTTAAAGTGATTTCAGTATAGATGGGTGCACGTTATTTTCCTGACCACATTGTGGACTGCTAAAAATGACTTCGCGCAACCCTTGGAGTTCGTGGACTCTGATTTGAGAACCATTGCTTTTCTGCCTCTGCACCCTATATACGCGTTTCTTTAAGGGAGTGACATATAAGCGGGTCGTCAGCACTCTGATAGAAGACTCAAAATAGCTTTTTTCCCCGTTAGAGCATTAGCGAATATATGTTTCTTTGGTTAACCTCCATTACTCCTGCCATATTTTGTTTCCTTCATCCCACTGCTGGGCGAGAAGCGAAGCCGCAGGTGACGTTTCAGGAGATGCATCAGTTCTCGTATAGAAGCCAGCGGAGACAGAGTCTACGGAAAATTCGTCATCACGAAGCGGCTTCCCTTTCAGGGACGCGCTTCATTACTCATCCGCCTACCCAGGTAATGACCGTGCGAGCACCTGAATCTGTTCTGGCGGGCTATCATCACCTAGCCTTGTAAGAACAACCACGCCCGGGCGCCGCGTATTCGGCAGCGTCACAGAGCCCGATCATTCATCACACGCACAATGTTTTAAAAATCACCTGTCCCATTAGTGATGTGATCCTTCGACGTAACGTGCGGAGTAGTGAAAGGCCGCTGCGCAAGATCTGAGCCAATATAAAAACGGATTTCCTGGACAATTATTTCGGGAGTGAACCTTGCTGGTTTCTTGATCATTTTTCATTTCATTTTCGCCTTGAACAATTTCTTCGAACTTGTTAAGCCATCCTTTGCATTAGGCTTGTTGGGGTTAGAAGGTGGCTCGAATTGAGCTCCACGAGTGCATTTATTTCCAAAACGCAATCGGTGACGTAGTTAGAAGGTGGTATACACCAGGCCCGTGCACCCCCTTCGCCCCCCCCCCCAAATTTATTTTGCCTTGATATCCAAAACACGGAAGAACACTCGGCAACACCTGCCTGCCCGTCCCGTCCCTACCTCCCCACTCCGAAATAAATTTCTGCCTACGTCGTTGTCAGCACTTGTTTGAAACTTACAAATTGAAGTTCCACATAGCACGCCTGCATGAAAATGAACTAAAATGAAGCGAAAGGAATGTGAACTTCGCGGGAAAATAGAAAAATAAATTGTTAGCACTGTCACACAGTGGATCACTGGTGGAACTCACCAGCAGTTATCCACACATAAACCCGCTAGTGGTAACGAAGGCCTCACAGCTCGCAACTATGTGCACCAGGTAAAAACAATAGCAATATGCGTTGCGCAAACGTTCTTAGTGTCTTCCCGCATCGCCTCCCACGATGGCAATTGGCGGCTAAAAAAGGCAGTAGATTTACAGCACAAAGACACAAAGGCAAGAGAAGAGACAGTGTGACGTCGTCTTTCTGATCTTTGCGCCTTTGCGGAAGAAGACTAAGAAGTGTGTTTTGAATAGGAGCTACTTCTGCTAACTCCGGTGTATTTCAGTTGTAATTTAAGTCTGTTGATCAGTTTTCGCTGCTCTCTTGGAGGGGATGGATGTAGACCACCCCGGGCGCCTGCCGGCACCAGCGGCGTCAGCGGCGGCCGCCTCCAGGAAGCGGATGGGACCAGCGAGCGACAGCGACAGTGAAGATACTCATGCTTACTATCTCAGCAGTGAGGACTTCTCAGATGACGGTTTCCAACCTGTGCTGAGCCGCAAGGCGAAGAGAAGGAACATGAGGACATCCTCATCATCAACTATTCAAACTGTAAGTGAAGCGCCAAAATCAAACACTTATACCATCCTGTTTCTGCCTGCACTTCCTACCGTCAGCATGAAACGCCTTAACAGACAGTCTGTGTCGAGGTCTCTGGAAACGCTCGTGCCAAATGAGATCACGGACATAAGAGTGAACGCCAGAAAGAATATACTGGCTGTGGGCGTTTTGCACGCAAGTGCGTTGGGCGTTCTGCGCAGTGTAACTGACTTGGACGGCAACCAGGTGCGCTCTCATGTTCCCTTGGGAAGTGATGTAGTAACCGGCGTGATCTACGACATTGATGTCGCTATTTCCAATAAGGACTTACAACTTCTTGTCAAGTCAACAACTGATACTCCAATTGTTGAAGTCACCTGGCTAGGCAAGTCTCGCTGTGTGAAGATTGCGTTTAAGAGCACATCACTCCCCTCTCATGTGAAGGTGAGGTACTTCAGACATGCTGTGCGGCCTTTCATTCCAAAGCCTCTCCAGTGCCGTAATTGCATGAAACTCGGACATGTGAGCAGCGTCTGCGAGAATTCGGTGGTATGCCACCGCTGCGCCGAGCACCATGAAGCGGATAAGTGCGTCGCAACTGTCAAGAAATGCTCTAATTGCAATGGATCCCATGAAGCCACATCGAAGGACTGCCCGCGGATTCAGAAGGAAATTGCCATCTTGAAGGAGATGGTGCGCGATCACTCATCTCATCGAGAAGCCGCAGCTAAAGTCAGAAGGCGTCGTTCACGTCGACGTCGGTCTTCGAGGACGTCCGCTACCTCCTCGACACGTTTGCGTAATCCCTCATCAGTACCACCTCCTTTGCCTCCCAGACCACATGCCGTGGGAAAGGCTGTAAAGGACAAAGCCAGTGAGCATACCCTAACTGCGACAGAGTGGCCTGCCCTTCAAAGGGAAGCAGCATCAAGCGAACCGAAGGAGCTTCATGACGGTCAGTCCACGCTCCCGGTTCGAGATCTTTCCAACCAAGACAGGCAAGTGACTGCAATCGTCCCGGTTCGAGATCTTTCCAACCAAGACAGGCAAGTGGCTGCAATCGTGCAATCATTAATTGCCACGATTCGCACGCTACTGAGCAGCATACAATCTCCGTCTGCTAAGAGTGCACTGCAAATACTGGAGGCACTGAATCCAGTTCTTGCTAACTTCGTATAAGCACAATGGCTCAACAAAATCTCATCTTCCGCACTGAAGTTAAAAGTGCGTCGATTTTTCAGTGGAATGCCAGAGGCATGAAGTCCCGTATCTCGGACTTTCGCCAATTTGTTCGGGCCAATCAATTCCCTATACTTGTCATATGTGAACCGAACGTATCAACGCCTTATAGATTGTCCGGTTATGAAGCTTTTTGTTCAGCCGCTTGCGAAGAACAAAGCAAAGTAATTGTTTACATTCGCACAGACTTGACTTATCTTTCGCACCCAATATGTTCAAATGACGACAATCAGTACGTGTGTCTTCGTGTGAAGAAGAATGCAGTTTCGTTCACGCTTATTGGTGGATATATATCTCCATCGCGATTTGACTGCGACAGAATAAAAGACATCCTAATGAGAACCGATGGGCCTTGGATCATCACCGGTGACTTCAACGCCCATCACATGCTTTGGGGGAGCACTAGGATGAATGCCAGGAGCCGGAACATTGTGACATTCGCTTCCGATTACGACCTTTCCATCATGAACGATGGTACCCCCACATATCTGCGGGGTCTCAGGTATGGCAGTTGCCTTGACCTGACATTGGTGTCACGGTGCTTCTCTCACAAAGTTAAGTGGTTTTGCGATATTGAGACTCATGGGAGTGATCACATACCCATCTACGTGACGATCGATGGTATCATAAAAAATTTCTCTTCCGGTGTTGCCATTGGGACTGACTGGTCGGTGTTTGCATCGTATGTTGAGAACGCTTGCCAAGAAGGCCTCGCCTGCAGCCTGGAAAATACCATAGCGAAAGCTATGCAAGCGTCCAAATGTAAATTACCATTTTCGTCTAAAGTAACACAGTTTGACATCGAACTGGAAAAATTACGAGCTATACGAAGGCGTGCTGAACGACGATACAGACGCACAAGATCAATTTACGATCTGAGGGAAGCAAGGCGGCTCCAGAAAAAGATTCAACGACGAATTTACAAACTGGAGAGCGAACGCTGGAAAGCATTCTGCGAATCTCTAGACCCTCATAAACCTCTGTCATATATCTGGAGAACAGTTCGTGGTCTTCGCTCCTCTCCACAACAACGGCAACGTTTTAAAGCTTTGGCACTCCATCATGGAAAAACAGAACTCGGGGGTGGCTGAAGAATTTTGCACGAGAGTTGCCGGGAATATTATGAACGAGAGCATCGACGCCGTGATCGTTCCTGAGACGCGATTACCATAAATGGACATTCCGTTCACCATGGAAGAACTGGAAGGTGCGTTAGTCGCTTCTAAGCGCATGTCATCGCCAGGTCCTGATGGGATTATTTATAGTGCGTTGGGACACCTTGGACAAAAAGCCAGAAAAGAACTTTTATCATGTTTCAACAACTCCTGGCTCAGCGGCAGTGTTCCTCGAGAATGGAAAAAAAGTCGATTAATACCACTTTTGAAATCGGGAAAATCACCATTGGACTTGACAGCGTATCGCCCTATTGCCCTCGCAAGCTGCCTCGGAAAAGTGATGGAAAGAATGGTTCTATTTCGTCTCGAGTGGTACTTAGGACGATACACCAAATACCCTTCTTGCATGGCAGGCTTTCGTCGGGGCCGCTCCTCCATCGACTCTGTGCTTGACTTATCAACATTTGTTCAACAAGAAAAAAGTCGCAAGCGCATATCAGTAGCACTCTTTCTTGACGTGAAGAGTGCATATGATAATGTAGCACACGATGCCATCCTCACTTCTCTCGCAGCAATGGGCATTGGTGGACGAATGTTTCAATGGATAAAAGATTATATAACTGGCAGGGGTTTCTTTGTACAAACAGATGAGGGTACAACTGCCCAACATTACACCTACTGCGGAGTACCTCAGGGAGGTGTTTTAAGCCCCACATTGTTTAATGTGGCCCTCATTGGTCTGGTGAAGGTTCTGCCAAAGTCGGTGTGCCTATCCATATACGCCGATGATATTTGCCTCTGGAGTGCTGCAGTTACTCGCCCTCAGGTGCGTGCACGAATACAGCGGGCAGCAACCCTCACAACAGCCTACCTTCAGAAACAAGGCCCAACTATATCAACTGTGAAGTGCGCGTTGATGGCGTTTACACGCAAACCAATGACGTCATACCCTGTTTACATCAATGGGCAGAGTGTCAAATATGCACGGACGCATCGTTTCCTGGGCATAATAATCGACAGAAGTCTTTCGTGGAGCCCACATTGTGCGTACTTGAAGAAGAGACTGCTATCTATTGTGCATATCATGAAATTCTTGTGCGGTAAAGCATGGGGAACTTCTGTGGCCTCCATGCTACAGCTGTACAGGGCCCTATTTCTGGGTCTATTGCGCTACAGCTTGCCGGTACTGACTAACACTTGCAAATCGAATACTCATTCATTGGAGAGTTTGCAGGGTCAGGCACTGCGTATTTGCCTAGCACTGCCCCGATGCGCTTCTACTTATGCCACAATCATGCTTGCCAAAGACCATCCGGTCAGGACATATATAGTTGTGGATTGCCTCAGAGCGCACATTCGACATGCTAGCCGTGTCCCCGACCACCACTTGGCCCTTCTACCTTCCGGAAGACCACGTGCTACGCTTTCAGACGTCATAGCCAAGCACCTAAAGAGCATTCCATCAGGATATACGCCAGCTGCGAAAACGGCTTGTCCTTTGTGGTGCCTCGACCAGCCGCAAGTACGTCTAGAAATTCCGGGAATCAAAAAGAAAAGCAGTCACTCCAGAGTAGCATTGAAGCAAGCAACACTGCTATAATTACATGAGTTGTACTTAGACCGAACGCAGATATACACTGATGGGTCCGTCTCATCCAGCAGCTCATCAGGTGCCGCTGTAATTCCGGCTGCAGAAATGACAATCAAGTTTAAGTTGTCGCATATGACTACATCCACGGCATCAGAGCTTGCTGCTATAAGGGCTGCTTTACAATATCTCGTTCAAGAACGTCCAGGAAAATGGGTCATATTCTGTGATTCGAAGGCAGCGCTTCATAGTTTGCAGTCTGCCATGCGTAGGAGGAGTCATGACCAACTGGTACAAGAAATAAGACATTGCCATCATGAAGCTCTTGCGCGAGGGCATGATATTATATATCAATGGCTGCCTGAACATATCGGTATTACCGGAAATCAATTAGCCGATGATGCAGCCCGCTCAGCCCATGAAGAAACCCGTGTAGTCCCGATTCCTCTATCAAGGAATGATGCAGCAAGACAACTTTACCTGCTGGCTCGAGATCTCACACGCACGTTCTGGTCGTCTACCAGCTTCCAAATGTGTCAATTTTATGAACTGGACCCTTCGCCTAAGCTAAAGCTACCATCACAACTTTCCCGCTCCGATGCGACACTGTTATGCCGCCTTTGGTTGGGTGTTGCATTTACAAAGGTGTACTCCTTTCGCATTGGTATGGCAGACACTCCTACATGCGACTACTGCAGAGCTGAAGAGACCATCGAACACGTCCTGTGAAGTTGCGCTTGCTACGACACACAGCGATGCCAGCTCCGGATGGTTTTGAATCGACTTGACCCCGGACCATTTTGTGTGCAGAAGATACTAGGACCTTGGGCATGTGCCTCAGTTGCGCAGAAAGCAACAAAAGCACTGCTACTTTACCTCAAGTCAACAAACCTGAGCGACCGCCTGTAGACTGTGTGTGCTCCCTGAGTGTGCTCGTGATTGTGTATACCTTCTCATCTTTCTGCAACGTCTTTTCTCCCCTTTATCCCTTCCCCAGTGCAGGGTAGCAAACCGGATATGCGTCTGGTTAACCTCCCTGCCTTTCCTTGCAGCTTTATCTCTCTCTCTCTCTTGCGCCTTTGCGATATAAGCCTCCTCGTATGGATTTCGAACAAACCGGAGCCTACATCTTTATCAGCCTGAAAAAAAGGATCGTTACCCTGGTCACCAGCTCTTGGTGTATTGCAGCAGCACGTAGAACGAGATTCGCACAGCGACTTGGCACACAGTGGCTCAAGCCTGATATGCCAAGCACAAATAAGGAAGGTTGATATGTCACTTAATAATCAGCACAAAGTTACGAGGTGGAGGTAAGTGATGCCGTACATGACCTACGTGTTATGATTATCATGTTTGGATGTGTCGTTTACCTTCGTCATCTATTCACGTCACGTGATACCAAATTTCTTATATGGGGAGCTAGCGAAAAGGACGCGAGCACGCTATGGGCGTGGTATGTTGTCGCTTTCTTAAATGCATGCTTGTCAGCATTATCATGTTGGCAACAGACATACTTTTGTCATCCATTGACGTCACGTAACGCCGAATTTGCTACATATGCAGTTAGCAAAACGGCGGTGAGCGCATCATGAAGGGCCCAATATACTCCAATTTAGCGTTGACGTGCGTACACATTGGGCACAGTGACACTACGTTAGCAAAACGTGAGCACTCTGTAGTCTGACGCTAGGCGCGACCAGCGCGACCAGCATCCGTCGGTGCGGCCCGACGGCAAGCAGCGCGAAATGCGACATGCTGCGTCTAGCAACAACGCCTTACCCAGCCAACACTGCGTCGCCATCTTTTCGTGACGGAGGGACACCGGACGCGCTGAAACGCGCATGTGTCAAAGCAACGCAGCGCGGACAGGCGCCTGGCGTGCACGGCAACGCCGGCGTGACGTGACGAAGTGAACGCCGGCGAGCTCACGCACCGCGTCACGTCGAAGTTTATTGGAGTCTTGACTGTGGTATGTAGTCATGTTCTAACATGACACGCATCTCATGATTATCATGATTATCAGTGGTCGCCCTTCTACTCTTCTCCACGAAACTCGATTCTACCGGTGAGAGCATTACCTCTTTTTTTATCATCCGATTGGCTCTGTATGAACGCGAACTGAGGCTGCGGGGAGCTGTTGCATCAGCTTGCGTTCACTGTGTTGGAGTTGGAGCGCTATCTCACCTGCTGTGCGAGTGCCCTATATCTGCCTCTGCAAGGAAGCATCTAGACAGCAGCTACCGTCTTCTCAGCCTGCTCTGCAAAACACTCGAGGATATTATCTTTCCTATCTGCTAGAAAGATCGTCGCCGGAATTCCTTGTTCATATTTTCTTCAACGACGCTCTCGGCCTCAGCGCGCAGTTTGATTACCCGCTCGCCACGGAAACTAAAACGATTCTGCTTCTGCCTTGCGGTGAGCCTTCCCTGTCTCTTCTTACACCTCTCTGTCTATTTCTGATTCTATTCCCCCGTGCCTGCATTTTTGAAGGTGTTCTTTGTGGAGGGCGCGTGGGTTCTAAGTGCACATGTATCTCCAGCAAAGTATTAGCCAAGTTTATTATGGGGCGTCCTCTAATATGTGACATGAAAAGGGGTGTGTTCGAAATAAACTTCTAAGATCTGCTGGGAACTTGGAGCATGCATGTTCATTCCACGGATCTCGGGCTTAAGGCCACCTGCCCGGCCACATCGGCTGAAACCCTCCCACTTAGGTACCTCGTCTTCGAGAGACGGTTATCGGTTATCGTGCAGCGCGTGAATGCGCACACACAAACACTTAAACACACGCATGCACACAGACATATTCTTGAGTTCGACACTGACAGCACCGCTGTAAAATCGACTATTTGTGTGCAACACAGGCCCGCATAGATTGATTGATGTGTGGTTTAACGTCCCAAAACCACCATATGATCATGTGAGACGCCGTTGTGGAGGGATCCCGAAATTTCGACCACCTGGGATTCCTTAACGTGCGCCCAAATCTGAGCACACGGGCCTACAACATTTCCGCTTCCATCGCAAATGCAGCCGCCGCTGCTGGGATTCAATCCCGGGACCTGCGGGTCAGCAGCCGACTACCTTAGCCACTAGACCACCGCGGCGGGGCACGCTCGTATACAGCCTAATTAGTATTCTGATTAACGCGATAGCGTTTTAAAAAGATCGTTTCGCATAAATTCTGGCAACAGCGTCAGTGGCTGCGAGCAAAAAATTGTCGTGTTTCCATTGACCAAAAAACTGACAAATATGCAAATAAAATAGATAAAATTTTTCAGATCCCTCGTACTTTGGGAAACGATGTTATACGAAGCATGCAAATGGAAGGTGACTGTGCTGTAGTTTCTTTATTAAGCAAAACATTAAGAAGTGGCGCTAAAGATATAGACGGACATACGTTACAGCTGCATATGTTTTTATAACCAGTTGTTCACAGTTGCATAACGATGCAAACAGCAACATATATATTAGAAACACCAGGAGCGGTATACTGATTTGAAGTGTTGGTGCTATCGAGCATGGTAGCCCTGGTCACTTCTGCATAAATCAACTTCAGCTGATAACGCTCAAGTTGACTTGTGAAGCACCATTGACGTGTTGTGATGGCTTTATGACAGGAGGGCATATGTAATACTCATAAAACTGGATAACACGCACTGCAACCTCAACTGACTTTTAATTGATTGATTTGTGAGGTTTTATGACCCCAAACCACCATATGATTATCAGAGACGCCGTAGTGAAGGGCTCCGGAAATGTCGACCACCTGGGATTCTTTATCATGCACCCAAATCTGAGCATACGGGCCTACATTTCCGCCTCCATCGGAAATGCAGCCGCCGCAGCCGAAATTTGATCCCTCGATCTGCGGGTCAGCAGCCGAGTACCTGAGTCGCTAGACCACCGCGGCGGGGCCTTCAATTACCTTTTGGGGAACATTAAGGTTAATTAAGGGAGAACATTAAGGATAGATAGATAGATAGATAGATAGATAGATAGATAGATAGATAGATGCTCAAAGTACCCACAGTAAGCAAAGAACTTCGCATTTATATTTCCTGCATCGAGTTCATATCTGCTTGGAAATACAGGGAAAAAATCTGTTTAGAATTGCCAAAAAGCAAGAACTGCTGTGGCACCACGGGTGGCCACTGCTGAACTTTTCATTTCGCCTCTCTCGTTCCCTTCTCTTCATGCTCTCCTTGCATCGCCCTTTTTCATTCTCTGCTGCGCTCCGCAATCACTCTCTTTCGTCCTCGTTTGCTCTATGAGTAACGCCGACGGTGACGGTGCTCAACGCACAAATGGGTGCCTAAAAGCGGCGCTCAAGAAGAGGTGTTTACGGGAGTTGGTTTATTGCTATTTAAGACAGCAAGAAATTATACAAAGTATAAGTAAGGAGATGACAAGTTACAACTGGAGTACCTAAATAGCTTTGCGGAGATAAATTTTCTTTGTAACCCCCTCATTCTTTTCGGAGTGCTCGTCCCATCCCACTTTCTGGGGCGTGGCTCTTCGTTTTTGCCTGCTGTCGTGCACAGTTTGCCATTACTAGACTTACAAGATAAATAAGCATGGGTTATGTAACATAAAGCCTGAAGATTCTGGTAAATAGGGTACGTGTCCATGTCACGTGGTGAGGAGAGCGAATGGAAAATAGGCGAAACATTTTTTTTCTGACCATCCCAGCTTCAAGAAACTATGTCCAACCAAGCAGCCAAGAACCCACAAGTATACGATTGCGTAGCCGAGCATACTATATATATATATATATATATATATATATGCGAATGAATTGTATGACCAACGATACACAACAGCAGGCGTTAACAACCGACGGTATCGAAAGCCATGTGACCAAGTGGTGACGTAGAGCCTGACCTGCTGACGTAATGTGATCATGTATTTTATAACTACTATTATATACAAGCATAGGTCTATTTGGACAACAAGCTTCAGTCAAATGTGATCTACAGCGGAGCGCGTGGATGCCGCAAATATAAAGACGTTGACTATCGAACACCAGTGGTGCACTTAGAAGAAGGCGTACTGCAAGAACACTCTTTAAAAAACTTAAGAGCACGCTACAGAAATACAAAGGTGGAAAAAAAACCCGCACTTTCCCAGATTGGAGTGCTTGAGAATTGTTTCGCTCTTTCGGCACGTATACCTGCCGCATTAAATCAAGGTTTCGTTTGCCAACAGGAATAACTCAATTCATTAGAGAATTTGGTTTAAGTTGTGCATATTATATCAGCACTATCGGTACCTTACGTTTGGCAAAGTAAAGAACACCAGAAATTTCAAAATGAAATTCTCGTTAAAAAGTGGTGATTACCGTGCACGTTTTTCTATTCTTTTTAAAACAAAGTAAACGAATCTACAACGACAAACTGATTGGGACCCCGATTGCATTAACTCAAGACTCCACGTTTCCAGTCACGAATCTACACTCTAAGCCAAAACGGAGCAACAGGGGTATAGGGGTTGCTCCTTTCAGGGAGCAATTGCATTGCCACTCCCATTACTCTCCTAAAAGGAGTAACTGCAGAGGGAGGAACCGTTGCTCTCCTTTCAGTTCCTCCTTCGGGGGATGAACAGTTACTCCCTCCAGTGGCTCCCTGCAGACCAACAGTTACTCCCACCAGTTGCTCCCTGCCGACCAATCATTACTCCCACCAGTTGCTCTTCTAAGAGCAACAGTTACTATTTACCGTTCCTCCCACGTGTTCGCAGTTACTCTCTGAAAACCAAGTGCACATGCTTCCAGTTACTCCTTTGGGAAATGAGTATTTATCTCGAGTATGCTTGTCACACGCTTAACACATGGCGAGAGCTCCTTGGAAGAGCACTGCTTGGGTGCTTCTAACACCAAAAGTGGACAATATTGAAAGGAAAATAAATGCTTTATTGTTCTTTTTATGAGGCGACGTGTGACCACACGTAAAAGTAGACTTCGCCACACCACAGCCAGCACTAAACAAACACCATAATACATCAAAGGTTTTCTGCGTCATCCGTGGTCATCTGCGTCATCTTGAATTTCTAGCATAGGGCAGTCTGTGTCATCATTGGTGAGAGAAGGGCAACTTCTCCAATTCTGAAGAACTCAAGTTTCGCAGCTGGTGTTTCCATCAGGCTAGCGCAGCAGAATGTCACCGCAGACATATGTGAAGCATCTCATTGCTGCAAGAAAAAAAAATATAAGTGAGAGGTTAAACATGCCAGAATCAATTCATAACAATGAGTCACACACACTGCAGCAGCGCTTACATTCTAGGATGTCTACTGCAAAACGAAATGTGAAAAAAAGGAAGGTTCGGCCAAACGTTACTTGGCAAGCCATATAAATGCTGATGTGGTAGACGCTCTTCACATGATGTCTCAGACAGCAATATTCTGGAAGAAAATGTGCAGCACCTCAACAAGGCATATTTGTAGCAGTTAAAGATACCCTTAGGTTCAGTTAACTTGTTTCCTATACACAGCTGAGTGACATTTCTATGAGCCCATTCACCAATGGGCATTCTAAATGAGGTCATGTGTGTGGCAAATAACACGTACTGTCCGCTCATGTTAAAATACTTATTTAGCTCGTGCACATAGTTGCTCTCGATTCTACTGTTCTATCATACGCTGCTGCGTCTTGAATTGTGCAATACCTGTAGGCACAAGCCAAGCATGCAAAGCCTGCTTGAAAGCAACCATTTGCAGAGGCTACATGATAATCTTCAGTATATTTCTTTGTACCTGACGCAAACGGCTGGACAAAACTATAGACAAATAAATGTAGACCGTGCTACCTTCAAAAAATGCTTTACACTTAGAAAACTAGGGTGCATTTGTTCACTCGGTTGACGAGTCACAGCCACGAGATATGTAAACGAAGCAATATATCTTAAGGCATGCACAGATATTCTGATTCTTTGTTTGACAGTGTCACAGATAGCTTGCCAATACATATATATTTGACAGCAACAAGATGTGAAGCTTTTATTAGCTCAACGTCTTGTTGGTTCACAGCCAAACAGGTTACTGCTTGTTAGACAAATTGGAATAAGCACACCACGGTTTCCAAAAAAAGCATTATTAGAAGTTAGTTCCCGGTGTGAATGTCTGCCTATTTATTTTGTACTGCCTTCTACATGTGCCACAAAGACATTTGTTGAGGATGTGCTACCAGTCAAGCCAAGATCGCATACTTGGTCAATGTGATGGAAATACAAACATTAGAAACACTGCCACCCCTAGTAAGAGCATAACACTTCAGTATCTTGGACTAGCAAAGAGGTGCACAAGAAAGTTAAGCCCACTCTTGCGGAACTTTGAACGCGAATATTTCAGAGTGGGGGAGGTCAACATGCTGTGGCACTTTTAAACCCACGAAACATCTGCAGAAAACAGGGTAAAGGCAAGTCAAGAAACGCTGTTATGAAGGCCTGCGCATGGACAGCTTTGTGTATCTAGGCCCAAGTGTTATGCTTTGTGCAAGCCAAAATTCATGTAAATAGGAGAGCATACTTTTAGGAGTACCAGTGTAAACAAATCTTGGCAGTTGGCTTTTTAGTACAAACAGCAATCCCTGCAATGAAAACATAAACATTTTATCTTAACGGTAACAGTGTGAGCACACACACGGGCCAGCGGAGCCATGTCGAATTGTCAGTGCCAGTGTAACCATGTGGCATAATGAACTATTCTCTGGCCAACACATGCACAGTTTGCCCCTAAAAAGCGATGCTTTCTTATACGTAGTAAAAAAAGTCTGCACTTACCAAAATTCACTTGCTTTCTGTACTTTAGCATCGTTGGGAGCATCTTTATCTGCAGTATAACCAAATTTGTGTCATATCCCTGAAAAAAAGTAAAAGACATGCATCAAATATTGTTTCATTTTGTAGCAGTGAAGTCAGGTTAAGAACAGCCAAGTGGGAATCAGCCTAATTATGTGCATGCGGCAAATCCCAAACGGCGTTATTGAAGTTGTCGAAATTTTCGTCGATAGGTATTAACGTCGATATGTGACTTCAACGGCATGCCAAGTTTTCACAGCGCATAAAGATTTCATGATGCAGAATAATGACAGCGCTAACGAGAACATACAGCATTTATGATTGTCTTTTACAATATTCAGTTTTGCTAAGAAATCTGAAAGATTTGGGTCATTCCTCCTCCAATTGTTCTGTCAATATGTAAACTGCTCGCTTGATGGTGCGCTTATAAAATAGTACGTTCAGCGCAGAGGTGAAGCAAGTGACGCAGTGATGTGGGCAGATTTTTTTTTACGCGTGCGGGGAGGGGGGGGGGGGGGTCCGCTTATCTGAATAGGCCGGGCAAGCGAATATGGTCGTCAATTTGGGCTCCCTACGCCCGGCCTAAAAAACTTCTGTGCGCAACCACCTGGCTATGCCAGTGAAGTGATGCGACAATGATTTGTTCACTTACTGATTTACATACACTTTACATCTCTAAAAATGCGGCCCAAGGCCCCAACACTCAGCCGTTAACATTACATAAAGCCAATGGTAGAAAAGTGACAGTATGAATGCAGCTACAACCCCGCCCCAATGTTTTTTCAAGCGAGGTAGTGTTGCGGAAATGAACTTTTAACTGCAAAAGTACACTGGCACTGCAGTGGTGACAGGGGAAGCAAGAGGGTATGCAGGCGGTAATAGAGATAATTTAGTCCGATACGGCTAGAAATTGATACGGTGAATAAGAGCAAATCATTTCTCTTTCAATAGCGCAACCACTCAACAATGTATTGTAAGAGCATTAAATGTTGCTGGAAATGCCACTCACCTGCACGCTGATGCATGCACAGTCCTTTGTCCGACGAGCGACCAGGCTTGCAGATAGCTGAAGACGTGTTTACGATGTGTTTGTTCCACCCAGCAGCAAAATCCACAACTACTTCGCGCTCCATAAAGATAAATATACACTAACCTTCATCACGAATAAGTAGAAACGCAAATCTGCGACACACACACACGATAAAAACATAGCTCACAAGCTCGCACGTCCATGTGCTCGCCGACCACAGACCATATGTATATCAGTAGTGCGAACGCGAACCTAGTTGCGCCGAAAAAAAAAACGTCGAGCAGTGGCAGCACAGGCGTCTGCGCAATAATTTCAGTGTGTTCTCCTGATAGAATTATAAAAAAAAACTGAGGTACACTAAAACTCATAAATAAATATAAAAAGTTGAGTGTAATTTTTATTTAGTGCTAGTCAACATAAACACTGAATAAAAATTACTTTGTAACTTACATCGTTTGCTACACTAGCGCCACACTTGTCGTGCGGGCGCAGATGGCGCAGATTTGTCATTCTGCCCTCAAACTACACGGTGAAGCGTGCTACTAAGTGAATGGCTGATGAGAAGCGCGTCTGGGTCCGCTTTTTTTTTCTTCTCCGATATATTTGGGTGGGGGGGGCTCCTTATGCACGTGTTTCGGTGCTTGATCAACTTTGACGCCCTTACTTCGCGGACGAACGGCGTGTCTAGGCTTTTTTTATCGTTGTTTTGCACGTGTTTCGGCGTTCGGTCCGCTTTGACGTGCCAACTCTCCATTCTGCTGCTGCGTGTGTTAGGTATTTGCCGTACTGTATTCTCAGGCCTTCTGTGTTCAGCCAGCGCTGCTATCTTATTATCTACGGATGCTAAAATAAATCACTGTTTTGGTTTGGTGAAGTTTGGCACACAGAACAAACAATAACCTGGCCCATGAATATCAATGTAGGCGGCATGCATATTTGTGTGCGGTGTCCTGCCGGGGAGTAACCGTTGCGTGACGAGAGCATTTACAGCGTTTCCTCCTTCCGTTGCTCCCTTACAAACTTAAGATGAATACAGTTGCTCCCCCATTCTCGAACAAGTCGGCCATCTTGTTCCGCTTGGTCTTTTCGGAGAGTAACAGTCGGTCTGAAGGAGTAAAAACAGCCGTTGCTCCCATTTTGGCCATTTTAGATGCGGAAGCATCTTATACTCGCGCCTTGTAGTGCGAGTATACTCGCGCCTTGTAGTGCGAGTATACTCGCGCCTTGTAGTGCGGACGGCGCCGTCCGCGCCGTCCGCACCGCCTTAGTTGAGCTAATTCATTACGTCTGATACAATAATCACTCGTTCTCTGCTACTGCAATATTCACGCGTTCATCAAGTATAAGGTTATTTGTTGCACTTCAAAAGCATACATGTGTCCGAGTTAAAACGGTCAAAGTTTCACATTAAATGCACCAGGAAGGTAAAGTATTGGTACGGAAACCAGTAACACAAACATGAGCTTGTACGGTAAAGTTAGCTATGTAAAACCTACGCGAGCGTCGGTGCACACTGAACCATGCCTGTGTATTCAGGCATGTGTCTAACTCTGTTACCAGCCACTAAACTGCTTTAGCGGGACGGCCCAGTGCTCTCCCATAGTTGAGTACGAAGTACTCAAAATCGTTCAACATATTAGATGCGGAAGCATCTTATACTCGCGCCTTGTAGTGCGCCGTCCGCGCCGTCCGCACCGCTTCTCGAACATTCGACAGCTGACACGCGCGCATGCGCCGTCGCGCCGTCGCCCACCATCTGTGCCGCGCGCGCTTCTCCTTCGAGAACATTCGACAGCTGACAGCGCATGCGCCGTCGCGCCGTCGCCATCTGTGCCACGCACGCGCTTCTCCTTCGAGAACATTCGACAGCTGACAGCGCATGCACCGTCGCGCTGTATATATACTCAAGGTCGGCGCTCGCTCGCTCAGTTGCCGCTCGTCCGTTGGTTCGTCGCAATAAATAAAACACCGCCCTTTCGCATACGTGCCGTACGTGTTCACTCATTTAACACCCCATTTCACAACCACATTAACCAATTTAGCCATCGACCCAAGTAAGTCGCAATTTAACACCCGTTAACCAATTACATGCTTCCGCATCCTCCTCAGTGTTCCCCCGAGGGAAGCTGCGGGCAATTTTTTTGGCTTAGAGTGTACTAAATATTGCAAGAAAAAAGTGAAGTGAGGCTTGCAACGAACATCAGCAACGTTGATTGTTTGGGCTGAAACGTGCAGCGTGCAATCTGTTTCCCGCGTGTTGTTTCCCACTGGGAGCATTTTTCTGATCTAGTCGTCTTTTTAGCACGGTCTACAACAAGACACGCTGTTGCGACACGGTGCTCCACTATTAAATAACGCAAAAAATAACAAAAAGAAACAACGCAGTTTGAGCCTGCCGAGTGTCGTGGAAACCTTCTAGTGGGGAATCCCAAAAGCACGAACCAAAAGAACTGTTCTGATCTGAAGGGACAACAGAAAAGTACGTCTGTTACTCGCTTCACCGGCGTCGCGAAAGAGAGGACCGTGTGCGGCAGCGCATTTAATTTCAAGTAATACAAACAACAAAATAGGCGATAAACGAATTAGCTCTTTCTCATTTATGTGACGACGTTATAGGTGGGTTGTAGGTTACATGACGGCCGGAAATAAGAGGCTCAAAGTCAAGCATTGTCACTTCTGACTAGAGATAAAGGTGCTAGGTAAGAATCGTTTCTTTTTGAAGTAAAATCCCTGTTTAGTCCTTAACTTTGTAGCGCGTCGTCAGCTTGAGCTGTCGTTTGCAAGGTCCCCGATGATGATCGTATTGTGATAGTGCCAGCAATTCAAAACACACACACACACACACACACACACACACACACACACGCACGCACGCACGCACGCACGCACACACGCACATGCACACACACACACACACACACACAGAATTGAAGGAACTGTCCTCTGATGCTTTCTTTCGAATTTCTGTCTACATCGACTTCCTCGAATTCTGAAAACTAGATCTGTGTCATCAGCGTAGCAAGCCATAGAGATCCGTATGAACGAGACAGTATGACAGCCGAAAAGAATTTGTCTAATTGTCTATTGAGATTCATGTCCACACTGTATGTTTGCAAATGCAACCACACGAGAGGAAAAAGAAGCTTTTAAGTTTCATGCGAAATGAATTTGTTAAACACTCAGAAGCACGTCTTCAGGCCGAACAATAATGCTAATAGATCCCAACGAAACACTTTACGGTGCATAACTATATCTAGCAGCGTGCGACTGAAAATTGTCATTTGCAAATAATGAAGTAAACACACATATTATCTGAAATATGCACAACTCAAGTTTTAGTATATTTAAGTTTCGAAAGTGCTTAATATATACGGGCACAGATTTTTATTGTGCAAGACTTTTGAGAAATCTATGAATGGGTTCAACGAACAAAAAAAGTAGTCACATTTTCTACCGCTAGTGAAGCGAATATAATGCACTTTCATAAGCACCATAAATTATAATAAACGCTCGCGCACTCATTAGTTTAAGCCCCACCGCGGTGGTCTAGTGGCTAAGGCACTCGGCTGCTGACCCGCAGGGCGCGGGTTCGAATCCCGGCTGCGGCGGCTGCATTTCCGATGGAGGCGGAAATGTTGTAGGCCCGTGTGCTCAGATTTGGGTGCACGTTAAAGAACCCCAGGTGGTCTAAATTTCCGGAGCCCTCCACTACGGCGTCTCTCATAATCATAGAGTGGTTTTGAGACGTTAAACCCCACATATCGATCGATCGATCGATATCGAACTCATTAGTTTAAGAAGCACGATGTCATGCAGGTAAGGCTGACACATCTACATGAAAGTTGATGAGCTCGAATATCGGCCTTTCACAGCACTGGCGCAACGAACCATGCAACATGAAGAAATTGAACGCCTTTCAAAAAAACAAACAAAATCTTTTAGAAAGTTCAGCTACTCTTAGTGTACACAAGGTTCGAAAGTATAAAGGGCCCTGCAAATGTATTTACTCGCTAACGATGTAATACCAACTAGCACAAGCAGCAATCTTGTTGGGCATACTCATCACAATCAACACTAAAAAAGGAAACATGGAAACACAAAGAAATGCACTTCTGTCACAGAACGAGCGCTAAAAAAGAGCGCGCCGCCAAATTCTTGCGACAACGGGCGGGAGAAACGCCGCGAGGTCAAAAGAAAAAAAAAGAAAAGAAGCATCCAGGGCTCCCCGGGGCGCGCGACGCCTCTCCTCTCGGAAGCGGCGAAGCGACGAACCTCCTCACCCCACATCGGCGGCCCAGCAAGGCCGCGATTTTTCTAGAACGAAGGAGGCGTGGCCACGCCGAACTGAGTCATCCGACGCGGAGGGCAGACAAACCGTCTCGCCTCTCCCCAGCCTTCGCTGCGCATCGCGCCGACGAAATGAGGAGAACGTTCTGGAAGGTGGCGCGGAAGGTATTTAATCGAGCGGCAGAGACGAGAAAGCAGGAGGAGACGGAAGTGAGCGCCAGAGTGCGTAGGGATTCCGCCGTGTAGTCGGCGAAGGATTTGGTCCGTAGGGACGAAGCCGGAGATGAAGACGATTTCCACCTGAGGGGTGAAGGCTCGGCTACAGGCAAGAGCGTGTGTTTACCGCTATTGAGCGAGGACGCGTGGCGACAGCTGCGTGTGTGAAGCCGACGTGGTTCCGGCGAAGAAGTTGAAGTTTGAAGAGTGGCCAATTGAAGAGGGGAGGTTTCCTGGAAGAGAAACTTCGAGGGCTGCGGAACGACAACAACGCTGGACTTTGAGTGAGTGATTCTCGGAAGAGTATCATCTCGACTTTGGTTCCAAGAACTTTGGACTGAATAGGTTTTCTATCTCTTTAGTCTTTAGGTGTCTTGGTTGTTCAATGCATGCGACTGCATTGTAGCTCGTATTGTTGTCCGTGTCCGTTGTTTCAAGTGTGGCTGATTGTACTGTGTAGTACGTTGATTGATTGGTTTGATTGGTGACATATTGTATGCAACTATTGTGGAGTGTGCATTTTTGTGTATTGTTTTCGATCTGCCATTATTGAGAATATAATTTGTTTGTTTATCATCTCTCGGCTCTGACTTGTTCTTTGGGCCACAGCCGGCGTCCGCTGGCGCGCCAAAAAGGACCACTTCTAAATTGTCCACGCTTTCGTGGTGCGGTTCGGGGGGGCCGATACTTCGGCTCTTGGAATTAGCCCGGCGATTGCCTCCCTAATTAACGGGACATGTGTGACAATTAATCTGGCGTCCGCGACAGGACCTTTTGGTGCACAGTGTGTCCCAACTAGTGAGAAAGAGCCTCGAGTTGTTGATAGTTCTATCGGAACGATTTTGTGTGTTGTTCAGTGTTTTCGTTAACGAGTGCAGGGGAGTGTTCCGATAGACTGATTTAGGCAGATACTTTTTGCACGCGGCAATGTTTTATTTGCGAGTTGCGAGACACAATGGATCTCGAAAAGTTAGTTGCGCTTGGTGAGAAGATGGGTCTTTCCGGCGCCGAACTACGGAAATGGGTAAGCCAGAAGGAGAAAGAGGCGGTGGAGAGAGAGAAGTTGGCAGCCGAAAGGGCGAGAGAAGAAAGAGAGGCAAAGGAGCGACAGCTGAAAGAAGAAAGAGAACTACAATTGAAGTTGGAGCTGGAGAAAGAAAGACTGGCAGCTGAGAGGGCGAAAGAAGAAAGAGAGGAAAGGGAACGGCAGCGTCAGCACGAGATAGAACTCGAGCGGCTCCGTTTGCAACAGCGAAGTGAAACTCCGGTCCAAGCTAGAGTTGAAAGCAGCGAACGGGAAGATCACGGCTTCCGCTTGAACCCAAGCAAGCTGCTCGTAGCGTTTGATGAAAGGAAGGACGACCTAGACGCGTACCTCCACAGATTTGAGACGATTGCGAGGAGCCAGAATTGGCCGGAACAGCAATGGGCAACTGCTTTGAGTACCTGCTTGAGTGGTGAAGCGCTCAGTGTGTACGGTAGGCTGACGCCGACCGATGCAGCCAACTATGCAAAGGTGAAAGCTGCTTTGCTGAAGCGATTTAGATTTATTGTGGAAGGATTCCGGGACAGATTTAGGACAGGAAAGCCAGCTGATGGGGAGACGGCTACGCAGTATGCCGCCCGACTTTGCCATTATTTCGACAGATGGATTGAACTTTCAGGGACAGCACAGGAGTACGATGAGCTTAGAGAGCTCCTAATTAGAGAACAATTTCTTACTAGTTGCCACCCAAGCCTGTCGCTGTACTTGAAAGAGAGGAGAGCTAAGTCACTTGAAGACATGCTTGAATTAGCTGATCAATTCTCGGAAGCGCAAGGTGGAAATAATTTGGCCAGGGTAAAGAAGGAGTGTCCCGATGATTCGAAGAAATCGGCTCCCGAAGAAAAGAAGCGTGCACCAGAGAGCATTCCGCGATGTTTTCTGTGCAACCGAGTGGGTCATCGCGCGAAAAACTGTCGAACTATCTTTACGAGCCCTACGGCAGTAAAATGTTTCAAGTGTGGTCAGACTGGGCACAAAGCAGATGCATGTCGAAACGGAGCGAGTCAAACTCTCCAGGTATCATGTGTGCAAGCGGCACCGAAATCCGGTAATAATGCCGTCACCGATGGATTCGTAGAGCTGAAAAATGGGGAGAAAATTCCTATTGTGGGTGCTGTAATGTCAAAACAGCCAACCGGTGTTACGAAAGGAATGCCAGCGCTGCCTGGAAAAATTGCGGACAAAAAGATTACGGTGTTAAGAGATACCGGCAGCTCCACTGTTATCGTGCGGAGAAATTTGGTACGGGAAGGTGAGTTAACAGGCAAAACGAAACCGGTTTGCCTAATTGACCGTACAGTTCGAATACTTCCCGAAGCAGAGATTGAGGTGGAAACCCCGTACTTCAGCGGGAAGGTTACTGCTTTATGCATGACGACCCCCCTGTATGACCTTGTCATCGAAAACATCGACGGGGCGCGAGGGCCGAATGATCCAGAATGTTTGGGAGAAGACCCGAAGATAGAGCCCTCGCCAACACAGCGGCCGCGAGATACAGTGGAGGAGCATCCCGTGACGGATCTCACTGGAGCCCAAGGTGAAGCTGCGGCGCAAGAGACAGCGAAGGAGAAGACGATCGTGTCGAATAAGTTCACGGGCCGAGCAACCGGACCTACGTCGGCACAACCTCAACCGACAGACAGTGTAAAGGAGACGGAGTTGGCCAGCCGGGCAAAATGTAGGGGCATGATCAAGCGGGTAAATAAACAGACAGGACCCGTAGAATGTAATGACGCATTAACGGTGTCGGAAGAGACAACGATGGCTGAGACGACGCCTCAGATATCGTCGTTGGAAAGGGCTCGCCGAAAAAGAACGTGGAAGCACAAGAAGAGATCGAGCGAGCACCGCAAAAAGGGGCGCAAGCGCTACTCGAAGTACTCAGGATAAATGCTGAGGTCGAATCAGAATGTGTTGGGCAGTGCTGAGTGACATATGTTGTGTAATTGTTCTTGTTATCCTGTGTCTCAAGTGTATGTCGAGCGAGTCAGTGTTCTGTGCGATGATGTGATGTATAGTGTTGTGTAATTGTTGTATAGACAGAACTTTGTACGTTTGTATTGTTTGGATTGTGTGATGAAGTGTTGTAGGCATGTACCTGTGGCTATATTTCATGTGTTGTGGAATTGAACTACAATGTACGATTGTATTAAGTGATCTATTGTGAATGTGAAGTGTCATGAGTGACTGATGGTGTTACAGTCTGTGAGAGTGTGTGGTGACTGTTCGCGCTCGTTTGTGTGGTTTGAATATTATGAGATAATATTCTTAAAGTGGGGGGCAGTGTCACAGAACGAGCGCTAAAAAAGAGCGCGCCGCCAAATTCTTGCGACAACGGGCGGGAGAAACGCCGCGAGGTCAAAAGAAAAAAAAGAAAACAAGCATCCAGGGCTCCCCGGGGCGCGCGACGCCTCTCCTCTCGGAAGCGGCGAAGCGACGAACCTCCTCACCCCACATCGGCGGCCCAGCAAGGCCGCGATATTTCTAGAACGAAGGAGGCGTGGCCACGCCGAACTGAGTCATCCGACGCGGAGGGCAGACAAACCGTCTCGCCTCTCCCCAGCCTTCGCTGCGCATCGCGCCGACGAAATGAGGAGAACGTTCTGGAAGGTGGCGCGGAAGGTATTTAATCGAGCGGCCGAGACGAGAAAGCAGGAGGAGACGGAAGTGAGCGCCAGAGTGCGTAGGGATTCCGCCGTGTAGTCGGCGAAGGATTTGGTCCGTAGGGACGAAGCCGGAGATGAAGACGATTTCCACCTTAGGGGTGAAGGCTCGGCTACAGGCAAGAGCGTGTGTTTACCGCTATTGAGCGAGGACGCGTGGCGACAGCTGCGTGTGTGAAGCCGACGTGGTTCCGGCGAAGAAGTTGAAGTTTGAAGAGTGGCCAATTGAAGACGGGAGGTTTCCTGGAAGAGAAACTTCGAGGGCTGCGGAACGACAACAACGCTGGACTTTGAGTGAGTGATTCTCGGAAGAGTATCATCTCGACTTTGGTTCCAAGAACTTTGGACTGAATAGGTTTTCTATCTCTTTAGTCTTTAAGTGTCTTGGTTGTTCAATGCATGCGACTGCATTGTAGCTCGTATTGTTGTCCGTGTCCGTTGTTTCAAGTGTGGCTGATTGTATTGTGTAGTACGTTGATTGATTGGTTTGATTGGTGACATATTGTATGCAACTATTGTGGAGTGTGCATTTTTGTGTATTGTTTTTGATCTGCCATTATTGAGAATATAATTTGTTTGTTTATCAACTCTCGGCTCTGACGTGTTCTTTGGGCCACAGCCGGCGTCCGCTGGCGCGCCAAAAAGGACCACTTCTAAATTGTCCACGCTTTCGTGGTGCGGTTCGGGGGGGCCGATACTTCGGCTCTTGGAATTAGCCCGGCGATTGCCTCCCTAATTAACAAGACATGTGTGACAACTTCCTTGTGTTCCCGTGTTCCTTTTTTTCTGCGCTGATTCTGCTGGACATGTACCAATTATCCCAGTTTGCTACATTGTTGGACAAACACTGCTTCTAGGAGCGAAGCGCTTCAGGATCTCGACTTATCGGCATCCATTGTCGTTATGGTGTGTTGTGGTTCATCATACACTGGTATGCGCCACGGAAATTCCTTAAATACCTCCACTCCCCACCGGTCCATAAACACGAGAAAGGCTATGGTTAGCTCAACAAAAATTCGACGACGTCAGAGGAATCATAACACACTTCAGCTGATTTTGAAGTGTTTTTCCGAACACGTCAGTGAAGGAGGAACATCATACCCTACATGACTGGTCAAGCTCGGCATCACTAGTGTCTCATAAAAAAATATCTCCTAAAACATGGCACGCTTCGCCCATTCAATCGTTTTACGTTAGTGGAGTTGAAGCCATTTTTCTACATGCTTCGCTTATCCCGAATTTGTTTTTGCCTCTCACGTCTTTAGGATATGTCAGCTGTACCATCCACGATACGGAGGTACTGTGGTTGCCGCTGGAGACAGCTGGGGATGTCGCTGGAGGCAGGCCCCAAGGATGCACTACCATATATAGTTATCGCTGGACACGAGAATTCGCATCCATTACGCGCTATCCCTAAAAGTAAGATTTCTATTATGTAGCTATAATAAATTATTTTGTAATCAACATCCAATCGTTAGGTCGAATATACTTGCTGTCATTAGCCAGTACAATCGAACTCTGAGTCACCAGTGACGTTCGGCCTAATCAATATTCAGAAATATGGGCTTGTTGCGGCAACACATTGTTTTAGGAAGTGGAACAATGTGATTGGCGGAACCAGCAATTAATATTTATCACACCTTCAGTTATTCATAAATGAGAATAGATAGCTCTAGGTCAACAGCCATCGTTTTGGTGGGCATCGCCATGTTTATCGGGGCAAGCTTCATGGCTCCTAGCTATTTTGGAATAGCGTGCTCGATGGAAAACCGAAACGTTATCTTAGTATTGCGCGTGAGCACTGACTCTGTCGGCCTTATTTTTGGGGTCCGTAAACGTTTGCAGTCCCCATTGGAAAATTTCGAAGATAGGGCAAGATAGGTTATTCTTTGCCAACACATGAACTAATACTTCCAAGATAGATTACAGCTACTCCACAAGCGCTTGGGTAGACCTCTTTGCTTCTCCCCACCCCACTTTCCCATAGCCCGGACGTGCTCACTGCCATCCCGCCGCTATCCACACATGACAACGCACGTCGTTTGGCATGTAGTTTCTCTGATCCTCAGTGAACCGCTGGCGGCGACCGATACAAAGTTATTATCGCACATACACACAGGCACCGCCGCACAACCGCAAATGCTGATAGCGAATCCTTTGTTATATGTTGTAGGCCCGTGTGCTCAGATTTGGGTGCACGTTAAAGAACCCCAGGTGGTCTAAATTTCCGGAGCCCTCCACTACGGCGTCTCTCATATTCATATAGTGGTTTTGGGACGTTAAACCCCACATACCAACCAATCCTTTGTTATAGCAGTTACAAGGGCCAAATACATTTCGCGCTATGAAATACGATGCCCAGAAGATATTGCCCACTTGCGGTTAACGAACTTTATTTTAACACGATATCGTTTTATGCCGAGGTCCACCAAGACTTCTGTAACGCACTACCGTCAGTAAAGGACATCAAAAAAAGTAAGTGCGATCAACAAGCAAAAAAAATTTCATCGGTAGCTCTCTGCTGCCAACGGAACCATGTTGATTTTGATCACTCTTAATGTGAACGTGTAAAAACAATGCTGCGTATGTTTGTAGAACACAAGAAAGTACTGCTGCTGATTGTGTTCTTGTGTACAATAGATTTAAGAGAAAATACTGTGCTAAGGTATACATCTGAGGTATGTCAATATCTTGTTTATTTCAGTCAATATCGAGGCATCTACTAAAATTTGATAAGCCCTAATGACTTCCGATAAGAGACAAAGGCGTTTTGATAATCTGCCTTCTCCAAGACATCTATAAACACGTAAGTCTTACGGTTAGAACTATCCGCAGCCAAAGTTCATGCCAGCTCACACTCGTAGATCATATACCCTTGAATGAGTATAGAACGTAGCCCGCGCAAAGCGCAAAATAAATGGGCGGCTTCTTGAGTGGACAGGGTGTTCCATTCATCTACTGTCATTTGCCTTAGATCACTGCTATACTGCAGATTAAAAAGGGACTTTCACTATTAACTTTCTTCGGTGGTTATCATAGTCTGTTGATCTCTTCCTGCTATAAGCCTGAGGTTTGAAAGCGGAACACCGCAGTTAGTCGCCTCAGTGAGAAACATAGCGGAGGGCTTTCATAATACCGGAGAGGGTGAGGCACCCGACATGCTTTTCCTTTTCACTATATATACCCATACCTCCTTATATATATATATATATATATATATATATATATATATATATATATATATATATATATATATATATATATATATATATATATATATATATATATATATATATACAGGTGGTGCTGACTTAGACTCCCACAGTTTAAATTCACACATAAACCCAATAAAGCGGCTGGCGGGATAATCGCCGTGATAGCTCAGTGGTTAGAGCATCGAACGCGTTATTCGAAGGTCGTAGGTTCGAGCCATGCTCCCAGCAAGTTATTTCTTCACCCACATTTCTTTCTTCTTATTTACAATACATTGGTTGTAATAACTTCCCCTATGCATTCCTTGGCATTATATATATATATATATATATATATATATATATATATATATATATATATATATATACCACTGATCATAAGAATCATAATATACCGCCGGTCAATATAGGTGGTGGGCCGAGGAGAATAGCAAGTTCGCGGTTATTAATTGGCCGCAACAAGCAGAGGACCAAGTTGACTCACGAGGCATGAGAGGGGTCTTTGTCTTGCAGTGGGCGTAGTCAGTCGTCAGTCTAACAACAATTATATATATATATATATATACATATATATATATATATATATATATGTGTGTGTGTGTGTGTGTATATATATATAGAGAGAGAGAGAGAGAGAAAAGAAGTAAGAGGCCAAAAGTGTTAAGGAGGAATAGACTGATGTTTTTATTCAAATAAATTCTTGTTTCTTTATGCACACGCGTAAATCCCATACTTTTCATAAGAGCCATGCACACATTCAGCCCCGTATCTGCATGTTTCACTGCAAATGTCGTCGAAAGACGATAGTCTTGCGTGTGGAGAGAGGGAACAAAACGTTTATTTGATGTTCTCCGCGAGAAAACCTGTGAATTGTATTCTGGAAGCGCTGCGTTAGAGTTTTAATTCATGCAGCGAAGGTGAACGAACGCATCGAGACGCAGTAGACACGAGCGCTATCTGGCTGTTATCTTCGAAAACGAATGAAGGCGTGCGCGCCTGTCTCGTAGACGATAATGTGTGGAACGCAAAGCGGCGGGCAGGTGCCACCACCGTGTCGTGTTAGCAAAGCGTTGGAAACGATTGCCTTTTTGCGCATGGCGTTGCAGTGTCATTAACGGTCCCTAGAATTGCTTATGTGTGCCTTCTCTAGTATAAAGCCACTATACAAAACATTGACATATTCTTATCGTGCCTGAGATATGCACAATAATTGTTTTTTAACTTACCATCGCACAAGTATGAACGCTGAAACTTGAGCAATATCGGTGGGCGCTGCAGATGGGCTTGGCATTTTGGTGTATCGCTTGGAGCCTTTATGGCAGACAAACAGACAATTGTACGGACAGACAGTCAGACAGAAAGAGGCAGACCAAAATTTTTGAGTTGAAGTAGCCCAAGAAAGATTATCGTCCTTAATACTGGAATATTTTTCATCTTGTCACTTTACTCATACTGCGACCATGGCCCCAAACTCCCTACTCTTCACCGCCTGATAATAAGGAATTCTAATAGCCTGAAAAGAAAAGGAGTGGCCATGAATAATCCACTGTCAAATAGCTGCAAGACGACACGTCAACAGTTCACTGCAGGTCAACAGTCGATTGAGAGTGAATGAGAGCCTAGGCAAAGCCCTTAATATCTTGGACCAGGGACAGGTGGGGGGTGGGGGGGGCTCTGCTTACCCAGCCCCTCTACCATACTCTCCGTCTCTGACGAGGGGCATTGCCGGCAATCTTTTTTCAGGGGAGGGGCAATTTGTGTATGCTCGTAAGTGTGTTTGTACGTGTGAGTGTGTTTACACATATGTTTCAAGAGGGTTCTCGTGCCGAGACAGGCACAAAAAAACAGATAAGGGCAACCTAAACATTGACTACCAGATTATCAGCGTATCAGTTGTTTTGATCACTTCCGTATGTACGTTTTCGCTCACCTACGTTCTTTTAGGGTAAACGCCTTCCAACTATATCTGTTGTCTTTTTCTGTATACACATAACACATATATATGTTTCCGCACGGTGGCAGAGGTTGTTTTGAATGAAAAAAACCCCTCTAGCTACACCAGTGAAATAAGTGCGTGGCATTCGAGGAGTGAGACAACACGACGTGTTGAAAGAGTTGGGCATACAAGTGGCCGCTAGGCAAACCAAAACAGTTGAGTGCACACCTCCAGATTTTCACTGCAACCTCTGCTATGTCAGCAATGTGTTGGCACGTTCAGCTTTTTTTTTCGTGTACAAACTTCGTCGAGTTCTCTGAGTGGCGCTCCTGAAGAAAGGTTTCAGCCATTAGGCACGCTGCCATCAACGCCTATGAGGAAGCAGTCTTTTTTTTCCTCCTTTTCACGACAAAATTGAAAGTGCATGGCGCCAATCGATCTCTTTTGCAAACATGTTCAGACTCGGAGTGTTTTTTGAGCTTTGCACCAGTTATAAGAGTTGCACAATCGCGTTTCCTCTACAACTTTCCGCTGGTCGTTTGCTGCGATATCGACGGCGACCCGTACATTACGAGCCCGTGTGGAAGTGTTTTGTACCAAGGCCCATGTGGCTATAACAAGACTTAGATTACCCTAAGGGTACGTCTGCTCCTTGCGATACTGAACGGTTGCACAGTATGTGACGTGAGCTGTAGCAGTCCTAAATATTAAAGCAAATAGACCGGAAGAAACGAAGTATTTGAAGTTGAGCGCGCATGCATTTCTGATGAGTCTCATGTCTAGGGCGTCTCTGAAGTGAAGTGCAGAGATTGCACGAGGGTAAGTTTAGCTCGATATTCCTGATGTCGCCTGAACGAAGAAGCTAAAAAATTCGCAGAAGTGTTCGTCGTCTTTATTGCACGTAGGGTGTTGCTTGGCGCCAAACACACAAACATGACTGTGAGTACAAACTAAAACAATTATTTAAAGAAAAGAAAAATCATGCAACATGGATCTGTCCTAGATAAGGTGAAGTACAACACAATCGATCACAGTGCCCAGCAGCGTACGCATATAGTTGACGAGAGCAGCAGTGGGGGCCATTTGCTTCTGGTCTAGACAAGCTTAAGCACTCAAAACTAACGGGAAGCTCGGGTTACTAGCAGTGGTGACAAATGATCCCGCTGGTTGGGCGGAAACTTCATTAGAGCTCAGAATTTCGCCAAATGTCACTGAATGTCATGAATCATATCTTTAAAAACTTGCTGAATAGCTACACGCCTCGCCACATAGGAAAGTGGCTTATTCACGAAGTTGGCATTCACCCGGTATATATCGATTGACACATAGAGTCTGTGGAAAAGACTGTCGTCTGCGATTGTTTTTGTCCACCCATCGTTTCAAGGAGTTTTTTGAAGTAAACTTTGCGCCAGCTTACCGAATACCACCGATGAGTAGCGGCATCACGTACGTGTCAGGGCTCTGTTTTAAGCGGCTTCAGCACCTTTTCATGCAGGGAGAGTATTACGGAGGTGACAACGGCCCAGGTGGTGTACGTGGTTTCGAAATTATTAGCAGCAGTGCGTATTTTGACCCAGCAGAGAAATCCGCAATGAATCCAAATGTGGCAAAATTCAGGCAGCTTCGTTTATTATTTTTGAAAAACAAACATGCAAAATAGGACTTCACTGAATCAGCAAAAACATTTGTAAGAAAGATGTTTTCTCCCTTCCTAGTTTAAATAATTCAAAATGTGGTCGCAAGGCATAACATAAGATATTTCGTCTTTCTGAAAAAAGAAACACCTATATATGTATATATCTTGACTACCAACGCACCTAGGTTTGTACGTATGTTTTTCTACTGCTACCATCGAGGGTGGACAAACTGTGCTCTCGCGTTCATAATTTCATGCCTTCATGTTTGACAGATATGAAGCAGCAGTAAAATTTTATCGCAACACATGTGTGAGAGATTATTCGCCTCGTGCAGTACATACCATACGCGCTGCAATCTTTCTGACAGGTGCCGCCATTGAGTGCTGTACTTTGAGCTGCTCTCGGTAAAGCATCCAGATTATTTTTTTACTTGCCAAAATGTCATTTATCCTCGCAAAGTACGACCAGACACTTTAACTGTAAGAACGATAATATGGTCGGTGTTCTGGTCATACTTAATTTCTCATACTTGAAGTCCGGCTTCTGTAATGTCCTGTGATTTGTATAAAATAAAGCATTGTAAGACTATTTAAACTCTTTGATAATGTAGCCTATAAATCCTGCAAGGAGTAAAGCACACCGGTGTACACTCGATGGCATTCACGACGTGATTAGACTCGGGATCATTTCAGACTGCCAGGATTCCCGCACGATTGGCATGTGCGTATGCATCGATGGCATAGAAGGCAAATAAAGTTGTACAAAAGTGTTCAATCTCTAGCGGTCTTTGCAACAGCCTGGAAATTTTAAGTAACAGGGTAAGCCCTATACCTACCCTGTATTTGATTCCAACTTTACGTACCTTTTTCTCCATAACCTTAAGGGTTATGATAAATATATTACTATCATTGTGATCATAATTCATTTCTGTTTTTATCGAAGCAGAAATATCTCTGAAACATGTAATGCTAATGTCTCAAAATTATATCTGAAACATGTAATGCTAAACATGTATAGCGAATGTTTGTAATTTTTTTTTCACTTGCAGTACCTAATTATCACTCATCAATCGGTGTTAGATATCGTGTGAAAGAAAGTACTTCCTCACAAAAAAAAATTCTGCTTCAGTATATTCAGTAGCAGGTTCTCTAAATAATGGCTGAAATTTATTTTTCTAGGTACTGTTCATGGTTGCTGAGAAAAAGGTACATAAGTACAAAAAAAGCACGTTTTGAGATAATCACGTGAAAAGTGGAAAGTACGCTTTATTTCAAGAATACAACAAAAGAAGGACATTTTTAAGAGGCACTAGCCATATAGTGATCACCAATGTTACTTTTTTTTTCCTTTTGAGTTTAGGTGTCTGGCCTGGCGGGCCTCCTTTGTCGCTTGCATCGCAGCCCTGTCAGCGAAGTGCTGTCTACGCAGGTCAAGTGCGCGTAGGCTCTTCACTGTGTAGCGACCTGGCGAAATTCCAAACGAGTTACGCACATTCATACCAGCTATATTGCCGTTACCAAAGATGATTACAACGTCAAGACTGCATATTTTCAGTAGTAGGTGTGCGATAAACACGTTTCTTGAAGCGCGCTCCCACACGACTAGTTGAACGACTCGTTAGGTTTTCGAGTTTTCCCATCGAGGCATTACGAAAGTGATTCGGAATTAGCAAGTTGCTCATAAATAGGCTTAACAGGCTCAAGAACAGATGCCGAAAGGTGTTCTTTGTGAACGCATGGTTCATCATCAAACTGGGCTTTGTTGAATTTGCACCAAGTTTAAGCGTCCTTCGGGCAAAGGCCGTGGGATGGATCGGTATCTGTTAATGCCCTGTGGAAATACGTGGCCCAGACTGCCTTTCGCGTGTCCTATAAGCTGCCTCTATTTCTTGTGATGGCTAAACCATAATACTTTGTAACTTTGCGAACAACGTGCACAACGCCCGTAAACAACATGTGCATGCAAATAAAAAAAAAACGCTCGCAATTAACTTTTTACCTGCGGCAAAACATTGAGAAGGTGGATGAACCACTTGTTGCCAGACCGAATATCAATCCCACCAAACTTGTCAGAAGTTAGTGCCTTTTATTTTGGCGCATTTTTAGCTGACCACGTGTGCCCAGGTGAAGCGTACCTCAGGGGGCTGAAGCAGGCCGCCGCAGAGGTTTCGAAAGATGGGACTTTTAGGCAGAAAAAAACTCGCGTTAGGACAAACACTCGATCGATTCTGGTTCAGAAAAGGCTGCCGAATTTGAATTGCACAAAAAGAAGAAAACAATTTTGTTTTCGAAATTTTTGCTTACCCTGTTCCGCTCAATACTCTCACAAGTGTGTGCATGATCTTGTCTATGACTTTTTTCTATCTCTCTTTTCACCCCTTCATTTCTTTTTTCAGTGCAATGCAGCTAACCGAACATGCAGCTTTGCTTAGTTTCCTGCATATTCTCTTCTCTTTCGCTCTCTTTGTTTTTTATATGAAGAAAACATCCAATTAGAAATAATTGCAGTCGTTGGTGAGGAAAACTCTACCAAATATGCATGCAGAAAAAGAGGAACATTCCATATATAGGTAGTACATAGGTGCGTCAATGGGGTTATATACACAAGTCTACCAAATTTCATACTCGTGTATGGAGCTGACTTGAAGCAACTTAAGTTGGCTACCTGAAATATAGCGTGCCCTCGAACATATCACTAGAAGTTTTAAGCGGTAACCTTGTTTTTCTAAGTAAGAATGAGTGCCTCTTCATGTCGCGCATTTCGGGCTCTTTTCTTTTTATTTTTGTGTCGCATGTGTATGACGCACCCACTTGTCGTTTTGTTTACAGGAAGCACCAGCAGTCGTCAGAGGCGGGCTCTTTTCTTGGTTTCTCCTGTGGTGGACGTGGGCGGCGCAGGCGTAAAGGTCTATTTATAAAATACGCGCACCGCGGCACGTCATTTTCCCCCACGCCAAGAGTCGAAGCGGCTTGCACCTTTATGCATTGGCATGGCCGTTGCTCTCTCTCTCTCTCTCAGCCTTCGAGGAGCGTCGATTGGGAAGCGAGAGGAACATCAAAGTCGCTTCGACTCATTCGTTACGCCATATAAAGAAGCCGAGAGAAATAACTGCGCTAATGCGTTTCGTTGCTCCTTCTTCCTTTTGCACTAATCGACATGCTCATTCGCGCCTTGTTACCTCACTGTGGAGAATAGAGTCAGCCAGGCCACTGCGGTACCCGAAACGCCTTGAAGTCGCGTAGGCTGCTCTTTGCAGCTCTGTTTCCTCTATTCAGGGTATGTAGAGCAGTTGCTAGAATACTATATATAGTGATACCCGGCAAGCCATATTTACTTCACAGAAAACTTCCCATCACGAGAGCTCAAGTGCGTGGTTGTGCCTATCGCATACCCACTGTCTCATGCACGAGAATAACAACCTTACCAATCGAAAGGGTGAAAGGTAAGGGAGGCTAAGCTACGTAGTCTGCCGGGCAGTGCACCTCTACGTAGTCTTCAGTGTATACTGTTGTCGAAGACAGCGACGACACAGAGTTACTTTGACATCTGCATCTATTTGCAATCCTTTCCTTTCGCTTCCTGTCTGTAGGCACACACACTGTTGACTGTCTGGGGTGAAACTCTCACCATTGCCTATAATTTCATTCTTGATGTGTTTGCTTCCGACATCCACCAAAGGTTGTTAACAGAAATAATTATCGCCCACCGCGGTTGTCTAGTGGTTAAGGTACTCGGTTGCTCACCCGCAGGTCTCGGGATCAAATCCCGGCTGCGGCGGCTGCATTTCCCATGGAGGCGGAAAGGGTGTAGACCCGTATGCTTAGATTTGAGGTCTCGTTAAACAAACCCACGTGGTCAAAATTTCCGTAGCCGTCCACATTGGCGTCTCTCATAATCATATGGTGGTTTTCGGACGTTAAACCACACATATCAATCAATCAATCAATCAATCAACGCTGCTGTAAAGAAACGACGCCGCACCGCCCTACAGTAAGCAACCTTCGTGCTGTCAGCCTCGTCCACGGCGGGATCAGAGCACGTTCAGCGCGTACTAATCCCCGTCAAGATACAGTGCGCGCCACCTAGACCGGCTGCTGAAAATACGCAGATCTTGCCGTGCCCACCAGCTGCTACTACTGAGGAAAAGGTCCATGCTGTCAAAATTTTTGGCCTACATTTTTTTATACAACAAAAGTGGAATGTAGTCTATGATGCTCATCGTCACATTTAGTTGGTGATGTCAAAACTTCTCGCGCCTGCAGCGCAGCAAAGGTGGCCGCTTCAGTTATGTCAGACCAAAACTTCTCGGAACGAGGTGACCAAAGCTGAATGACGACACATCGCAGCGCCATATGGTAGCAGAAAGGGGCAAGTCACCTCACATGCACAAGTGGATAGTCATCGATTTGTGCACAACATCTGGCGCCTGTTATTTTTTTTCTCTCTGCGCCAGAGGATCGCGATCAGGTATTGTGCGTAATAATCTTTGAAGAATAAAATTGATAATCAACAGACGTCGCACATGGAAGACAAAGGGTCCATTTGTGTATTTCGAACAACCTTCAAGTCATCTTGACTAGAATCTACGAAGGTGTGTTTGCGCCCCACCATGGTGGTCTAGCTATTAAGGTACTCGGCTGCTGACCCGCAGGCCGCGGGATCAAATCCCGGCTGTGGCGGCTGCATTTCTCACGGAGGCGGAAATGTTGTGGACCCGTGTGCTTAGATTTGAGTTCACGTTAAACAACCCCACGTGGTCGAAATTTCCGGAGCCCTCCACTACGGCGTCTCTCATAATCATATGGTGGTTTTGGGAAGTTAAACCCCACAAATCAATCAATCAATTGACGGTGTGCTTGCGTGTGAGCGATGCAATATTCTTGAAGAACGCCCATCATACGAGAGCTCTTTCCCATACAGCAGTTTCAGGTGTCCGCTGGCCTTGATCTACACAGACGCTAACAACGTGGTACTTGACCCGGAAAAGCTTTCTTGGTGTTCCCGATATATTTGAAACTTGCGCACACCAACCCGTCTAGCTCAATAAATCCACACTGTGTAGCTCATAACGCCTATTCAGTTTGTGTGTCCAGCCCGGGGGCAACGTCTTCACAGGCAACGCGTCCTGACGTGATTTCAGAGTGGAAGCAATATCGCGAAGTGGGGGCGTGCGACGTGGAGCAAGAAATTCAGAATAGGAGCATCCCTAAGAAGAAGCTCCCAACAAAGCCACTGCTTCCTTTCTTTTCCTTCTTGTTCCTTTATACGAGACAAGACTGCACTCACATATAGCTGCCTCTGAGTTTCCTTCCTGTGACTTCAAAGTTACGACCACCATCCATTCTAGAACGTACAGATGGAAGTATGCAAAAGAGTGAGGAAGTTTCTCATTTTTCGTGGTGTTCAAGCTATGTTCGACCATTTTTTTTGCGTTCTTTGGCAGTAGAAATTTCACGCATCACCTAGCATGCAGCATGCCAACTAAATAAAATGGATCACTTGTGCAGCTCATTTAAAGGTTGATTACATATTTTATAAGTACATGAAACAAAAGCCTGAACGTTGGAGAAGTGCATCGGTAGGATGGGGTGTTTTTGAGGATAACATAACTTGTCGTAAAGAAACTTTATGCATGAATATATATATTGCCACCTAGAGTTGTGAGCCGGCAAGCCCTAGCGAGCCGAAAAGGGCAAGGAGAACGAAGAAGAAGTGTGGTTAGCTCGTTTCGAAGATACACGCTCGTGTCTTTCTGCCCCGCTGTTCCTGTTCCTTCTCTACGGCTCTTGGTACGTGACAAACTGGTGGAAGTGCTGGGTAATCTATGCACCGTACCCCTCCACATACCAGGAACACAAGCGTCGTACCGGTGGTCACTCCTGTGCACCGCGCCAGCAGAAGGATCCGAGGCCAATCCCCTGAGTTGGACTGCTCGCAAACAACATGGCAGCTCCGACCAACCATGCCGACACCAACCCAACCGGTACGAACGGCACAACGCCGCTCCATTGCACCTTACTCACACCGCGAACGCCAAATCCTTTTCATGGCACTGCACTTGAGGATGTGGAAGATTGGCTTGTCCATTACGAGTTCATTGCCGTGCACAACCAGTGGGACGACGCAGACAAACTGCGGCACGTCTATTTCAGTCTTTTGGACGGCGCACGTGTCTGGTACGAGAACCGGGCAGGTATTCTTACATCATGGGAAGACTTCAAACGCCGACTTCTTGCGACATATGCAAGCCCTGACCGTCGGGAGAGAGCTGAGCGCGATCTGCAGTCCCGCATACAACTACCAAATGAAGGGGTTGCGATGTATGTCGAGGAAATGACGCGCCTCTTCCACCGAGCTGACCCCGGCATGCCAGAAGAAAAGAAGGTACGGTACCTCATGCGCGGGGTCAAAGAGCAACTTTTCGGTGGGCTTGTACGCAGTCCACCCAAGACTGTGTCAGAATTTCTTACGGAAGCTGTCACCATCGAAAGCACCCTTAGGCACCGGGCCCCGTCATACGAGCGGCACGTCAATGCTTCAACTACGGACTACTTTGGAGCTTTCGGTGGCCAAATGGATTTTTTCCGAGAGCTCATACGTTCAGTCATCCGCGAAGAACTCCAGAAGCTGTCAGTGCCCTCGCAGCCCCCTACGTCTTCGTTCTCCAGCGTTGTCCGAGATGAAGTCCAGCATGCTTTAAGAGAACCATCTTGCATGCGGGATTATGAACCACCCGGTGGCTTCCCCCGCATGTCGTATGCTCAAGCTTTGCAGCAACCTGTAACACCCGCAATCCCGCATCCGACCGTGGCCCCAGCCATGCTGCAGACGGTCCAAGCGGCGCCATATTACAGCGCACCTCGCCCGATCCCGCGAAAATCAGACGTCTGGCGTGCGCCTGATCGACGTCCTCTCTGCTTCCACTGTGGCGAAGCTGGGCATCTTTACCGACACTGTTCTTACCGGCAACTTGGACTACGCGGATTTTCGACGAACTCACCACCACCCAGGTTCGGTCAGTGGCCCCCTGATATTGAAGAGTATGTGGCTCAACAGCGCGGAACTTCGTCATCCTTTCACCAGTCACGCTCCCCGTCGCCGCGGCGATTTTCTCCTAATCGCCGCACCTATTCGAGCGTGGCGCAGGGTCGGTCCCCCAGTCCGCGCCGGGAAAACTAACCACAGCGACCTTCGGGGGCGAGGCCGCTCATACTGGACAAGCTCAAGGCCTCCTACCGACGCTTCCGCAAACTGAAGATTCCCCGACGACGACGACACCAGCTGGTTCCGAAAAGGTTTCATTAGATATTCCAGTGCTGCTAGACGGTCGCAAAGTCACTGCTTTAGTTGACACGGGTGCGGATTTTTCTATAATAAGTGAAAAACAGGCTGCTCTTCTAAAAAAAGTGACGATGCCTTGGAACCTCGAGCCAATTCGTACTGCTGGCGGGCACATCATCATGCCACTCGGCGTTTGCACAGCACGAATACAGATTCGTGGTTCAACCTTTGTTATCAGTTTGAGCGTTCTCCGTCAGTGTTCTCGAGACCTGATCAATGGCATGGACTTCCTGAGAGAGCACGGTGCTATCACCAACATTCGACAACGCCTCGTCACGTTCTCAACAAAAAGCGCCACACCAGAGTATAATCCCGACCACGATCGAGTATGTCTGCGGGTAATTGACGATGCTGTGACGATACCACCGCGCTCAAGTGTTATGGTTCAAGTGGCTGGTAACAAATCAGCACACGGTGAAATGGTGGCGGAGAGCAATCGATCCCTGCTCTTTTCCCAAAGTGTCTGCGTAGCACGAAGCCTAGTAGACCTTCAGGATGGCCATTGCGAGGTACTTGTTACGAACTTCAGCTACGAGCACCGACACCTTTTCCCTGGTACTGTCATCGCCTATGCCTACCCAGTAACTAATGTGACTGAGTGTTTTGCTTCCGAGGCAACCGATAATACCGAAGCACCTCTCCGGGGCGTCGACATAAATCCAGCGCTTTCTGACGAAAACAAACGAAGGCTTAACGACCTGTTGATAGAATTCCACGCCTGTTTTGGACGTTCATCGAGAATCCGCCAAACATCGATTACCAAACACCGTATTATCACCTACGGCGACGCGCACCCTATACGGCAACAGCTTTACCGCGTTTCACCAACCGAACGACGCGCGATTCAAAAGCAAGTGAAGGAAATGCTTCAAGACGGTGTAATACAGCCATCAAGTAGCCCTCGGTCATCGCCAGTGGTCCTTGTAAAGAAGAAGGATGGTACACTTCGCTTTTGTGTCGATTATAGGAAGCTGAATAACGTCACAAAGAAAGACGTGTACCCGTTGCCTCGAGTGGACGATTCTCTTGACAGGCTGAGGCGAGCAAAGTACTTTTCCTCCATCGACCTCAAAAGTGGTTATTGGCAAATTGAAGTCGATGAACGTGACCGCGAAAAAACGGCTTTCGTAACTCCTGACGGCCTGTATGAGTTCCGAGTGCTCCCATTCGGCCTCTGTTCCGCTCCGGCCACATTCCAACGAATGATGGATACCGTTCTCGCTGACCTCAAGTGGAAAAGTTGCCTCGTCTATCTAGATGATGTCGTTGTCTTTTCAAAAACGTTTGACGAGCACCTTCATCGCCTTCGGAGTGTTTTTGAAGCCATACGATCCGCTGACCTTACCCTCAAGCCAGAGAAGTGCCATTTCGGCTACAATGAAATGAAGTTCCTCGGTCACGTTGTGAGCGCTGCAGGCGTTCCGCCCGATCCCGAGAAGACTGCCGCTGTGGCCTCTTTTCCAGCTCCGACAGACAAAAAAAGTCTTCGGCGATTTCTGGGGCTCTGCGCCTACTATCGCCGTTTTATTGAAAACTTCTCTGAGGTTGCGGAGCCTCTCATCAGACTTACGCGTGACGACACCCCATTTCAGTGGACTGACGAACAAGCGACTGCCTTTGCGGAACTGCAACATCGATTGTGTTCCCCTCCTTTACTCGGTCATTTCGATGAGGACGCTGACACAGAGGTGCGCACTGACGCAAGCAACATTGGTCTCGGAGCTATCCTGCTGCAAACACAAGATGGGATTGAACGTGTGATTGCCTACGCGAGCCGCACTCTATCACGTGCCGAAACGAACTATTCAACGTCAGAGAAGGAATGTCTCGCCGTAATATGGGCGATTACAAAGTTCAGGCCTTATCTATATGGGCGCCCATTCAAAGTTGTGAGTGATCACCACGCTTTATGTTGGTTGGCTAACCTCCGAGACCCCTCTGGGCGATTAGCACGATGGAGTCTGCAACTTCAGGAGTTCGATATCACCATTGTATACAAGTCGGGTAGAAAGCATGAAGACGCCGACACGCTATCACGAGCACCTCTGGAGTCCGACCATACAGCTGTAGAAGACGACAGCACCTTCCTGGGGACTCTCAGTGGGGCGGACCTCCTCAGTAAGCAACGAGCGGACCCCGAGTTAAGACCCATCATCGATCATTTAGAAGGCAGCACCGCGTCTGTTCCTCGTCCCCTTTCCCGTACGTTGCCGTCATTTTGCTTACGACACGACATATTATACAAGAAAAACACTGGTGTTGGCAGCAGATCTTATCTTCTAGTCGTCCCTCATGACCTTCGTGATGACATCCTATTAGCCTGCCACGATGAGCCGACATCCGGCCACCTGGGATACTCACGGACACTCGACCGGGTTCGAAAGCTATATTTCTGGCCAAAACTCGCAGCTTGTGTCAAACGCTACGTGAAAGGATGCCGCGAATGTCAGCGTCGCAAGTCACCACCTGTGAAGCCTGCAGGCCTCTTACAACCCATCGATCCACCGCGTACGCCGTTTGACCAAGTTGGGATGGACCTTCTTGGACCGTTTCCTATGTCTCACTCCGGAAACAAGTGGATAATCGTCGCAACTGATTACTTGACGCGTTATGCTGAAACGAAGCCATTGCCACGCGGTACAGCATCTGATGTCGCCCAGTTTTTCATGCACCACATTGTGCTTCGTCACGGTGCCCCGTCATTCATCATCACTGACCGAGGGACAGCGTTTACGGCAAAACTGTTGGACGACATCTTCAAGCTCAGTTACACGACCCACCGCAAGACAACCGCATACCACCCCCAGAGTAACGGCTTAACAGAAAGGCTGAACAAAACGCTGGCGGACATGATTTCTATGTACGTGGATGTGCAGCATAAAACGTGAGACGAAATCCTGCCATACGTAACGTTTGCGTACAACACCGCAACCCAGAAAATGACAAGGTTCGCACCCTTCCGCCTCGTTTACGGTAGAGACGTGCAAACCATGCTAGACGCTATGATTCCTTGTGACGTCGACCAGCACGAGCTACTAACTCCCATGTCGACGATTACATTCAGCGTGCAGAGGAAGCACGTCAATTAGCTCGCGTGCACATACGATCGCAGCAATGTGAAGACGCCCGAAGGTACAATATCCACCATCGACAAGTCTCCTACCAACCTGGCGACCAAGTGTGGGTTTGGACTCCTGTTAGACGGCGAGGTCTGAGCGAAAAACTCCTGAGCAAGTACTTCGGACCCTACAAAGTATTACGGCGGTTGAACGAGGTCAATTATGAAGTTATTCCAGACGGAGGCTCGGCAACGACACAGCGCCACTCACCACGAACAGAGATTGTGCATGTCGTCCGCCTAAAACCTTATATTACGCGGTGATACTCGTCCTATTATGCCCGGGCAGCAAACATTTTCGTTTTTTTTTACATTGCCCGTCGGGTCTCGAACGAACTGTGAACTCTGTTAATGGTTTTTTTTTCTCTTATGACCAACCTCAGACAATTTTTTTTTGCACTTGCATATGCCCTGTGCACTATAGCTACCGTTTCTCTTTTTTTCCCCTTACTCACCCAGCTGTCCCCTTGTGTATGAGCATCGGGTCGATGCTCTAATGGGAGGGGGAATAATGCCACCTAGAGTTGTGAGCCGGCAAGCCCTAGCGAGCCGAAAAGGGCAAGGAGAACGAAGAAGAAGTGTGGTTAGCTCGTTTCGAAGATACACGCTCGTGTCTTTCTGCCCCGCTGTTCCTGTTCCTTCTCTACGGCTCTTGGTACGTGACAATATATATATATATATATATATATATATATATATATATATATATATATATATATATATATATGTATGTATGTATAGTACACGAATACCACAGACAGAAAGGAAACCGAGAAAACTTGACAAAATCTGAAAAATTAAGTATGAAAAATTTGGCATCTAGGACAGACATAACAATAAAACCCGCTGACAAAGGAGGAGCAATTGTAGTCCTTAAGACAACCAACTACTTACAAGAAACATACCGCCAACTCGATGACTCAAGATTTTACGAACGCCTCCCAGGTGATCCGACAGACGAATACAAACGTATCGCATCAACAGAACTAAAGAAACTGTTGGATGCAGAAAAGATAACCAACACTGACCACAAACTGATGCGAGCAGCATACCCTCGTCCAGGTCACTTCTACATCCTCCCAAAAGTTCATAAACCCGGTAACCCAGGTCGACCAATCATATCAGGCATCGGTACAATAACTGAACCCATATCAGGGTACGTGGACAAACTAATAAGCCACATTCCATGCACCCTCGCGTCGTACAAAAAAACACCACACATTTTCTTCGAGAAATTGCAGGTCTCTGTGTGCCGAAAAACTCGTACTTGGTTACTCTTAATGTCTCTTCATTATATACAAATATTCCTCACGATGACGGCATAGCTGCATTACAAAATATGTACACAAACCATAGACAATCTAACACCCCAGATTTCTCTGCCATTACAACTTTGACGAAAATGGTCCTCGAATTAAATTCATTCGAGTTTAACCAAGTGTGTTTTCGACAAAACAGCGGGACCGCTATGGGCACCAAAATGGCACCTAATTATGCCAACATATTTATGGGAAAGCTAGAATCTGAATTTCTTGCACAAAGTTTCTTGAAACCAATGTTATACAGGAGATACATAGACGACATCTTTCTTATTTGGACCCACAGCGAGGACAAACTTCTCAGCTTTATCGACACTTACAATGCTGTACATCCGAACATACACTTCACACACACATACTCTAAGTTACCGTAAATTTTCTTGATGTTACCATAACGATAGAAGAAGAGAAGCTCTCTACAACCCTATATCGCAAACCAACGGATCGACAAGAATACCTCCATTACCAAAGCGATCACCCACGCCACTATAAAAACAGTATTCCATACAGCCAGGCTCACCGGTTTAAGAAAATCTGCTCTAGAGACGCTGACTTTGACACGAGCTCACAGAGGCTAAAACTTATGCTCGAGAAACAAAAATACCCCCCACATGTAATTAAAGAAGCTGTTATAAAAGCGAGAAAACTAAAGCGTGAAGACTTACTTATGAGGCGACCACCACGAGAAGGCCCACAACAAACAAACCTCTGCTTGACTTACAGCACAAACTTCCCCAATGTAAACAAACGACATTACAACATTACAACATTCTGGAACAAAGTGAACGTCTGAAACGCGCATTCCCATCCGCTCCAGGCGTCGTTTACCGACGACCACGTAACCTCAAAGACACCCTTGTCCACTCCCAAATTAACACATCACCCCCCAATAATTCATACCGCCCTTGTTTAAAGCCACGATGTCTTGTATGTAAGGCGATGCGAGAAACAGACAAAGCAACCAGCACGCAATCCAAGTTTTCGATTAACATACGAGGAAACTTAACATGCGATTCCTCTAATGTGGTATACCTACTCGAATGCAACGTGTGTGGTATGCAGTACATCGGACAAACAGAAACACCATTTAGGATTCGCTTCAATAATCACAGAGCCCATGCGAAATCAGCCCCAAGTCTACCTCTATCAAAACATCTCAATCTTCCCGACCATGCATTCGACAAACTATCAGTAACGCTCTTAGAGACGGGATTTAAATCAAATCGAGAACGTGAACAACGAGAGTCATACCTTATCCACCGATTTAACACCCTCGATAGAGGAATAAATGAGAATCCTGGTACACTTGCAGCAATGAAAGCATTAGAAAACAATAACGGCAACAATGAAAATAGTAACTGAGTTCACGGCACTGCAGCTGCGAAGGGCACTGGACAACCCAAAACATTTCCAAGTGTAACTACTCTTCCTTAGTGCAGCTGTCGTCTGTTTTCTGTTTTATTTTACTACCCAATCAATTGTGCCATACATGACATGCCCAAGAGCAACCCTGTGCACATCCGGGAGGCCCCCACTACACGCGTAATCCAGAAGCGGGCAAGGAATTCGCATTGCGCCCGCTTGCCAGCCTCTACCGCAATACGGGGCACCCCTCTTTTTACGACGAAATGTTGACAGGGCGCCGGGTACTTAAAGGCTTAGAACTTCCTAAAATGCCCGCTTACCAGGTTCTGTCACAATACGCGGCACCCCTCCTTCTACGACGAATTGTTTACGGGACTCCGAGTAGTTAAAGGCTTAGGACTTCTTAAAAAAGAGTAGTTAAAGGCTTAGGACTTCCCAAAAAAGCTCTGTTTTGCCCCACACCGAAGCGCCAGTGCCAGGAGGCGCCGTCTGATCGGGAGGAATACGTTAGTGAAAACATACACAGACCGCTGACATCAGAAAGGTGAAGGGGAGAAAGGGGAGAGAGATGAAGGGGGAAGTGGAGAGAAAAGTGGAGGGGGGAAGTGGAAGGAAGAGTGGAAGGGGGGCGCCCGAGGGGAGTCCACCGTATATTATTTTTCTCTTCTTCTCTTTTTTCCTTTTTCTTTTCTTTTTCTTTTTTTTTTCTTTTTTTCTTTTTTCTTTTCTGTCTTTTTTCCTCTTTTCTTGCCTTTTCATTTGAGATTGTATAAAGCTGAGCACCAACAAACTGTACCTTTAATCCTGATGAAGGCCAGACTCTAGGCCGAAACATCGAAATAAACCACGTTGTGACCGCTCACGGAGGATATACTGGACTATATATATATTGTGGGCATTCGTTATGCGCTTCTTCTCATATATGCATGATCATAATCATCGTCGGGTGTGAGCGCCACGCTCTGTCTCAGACTGCCCGTTCGCTGTTGAGTCCTTGGGCAGAATGAACGGTGTCTCAACCCAGACGTTATATATATATATATATATATATATATATATATATATATATATATATATATATATATATATATATATATATATATATATATATATCATTTTGTCAATTTCGGTCATCATTTAAACTTGTAATTCAAGTTTTTTAATGTTCCTACGATGTAGAAAGTGTTACGAGCACGTCACTATTACTAGACGGACTTTTAAATAACACATTTTTACCACCTTCGAACCATTAGGAAAGAGGATAAGAAAATGTCATTGTTTCCCCCCTGAAATGGTGACAGAAGTGTCTTTCATGAGCACAATAACAAATCTCCAATGTGTACACGAAGAATACATCATTTAATCATGCATACCAGTCGTAAGCGACAACGCATTTGAGTATGTACCTAAAGCAGCATAAAAACTTCTTTGGTAAACTATACTCTACTTATGTAATATTATATGCTTAAGAGCATGTGCATTTATTATCACAAGCCAAACAAAACTAACCCAATACTGTCTTGCAGACCATCGACTGGATTATGATTGTGCCCTTGGGACTGAGAAGCGGATAAAATAACCTGCTGTATTGGTCGAAATAGGAAGACACCGTTCGATGGAACTAGTACTATTGCCACTTTTACAAAGCTATTATGAGATCAGAACATGGGTCATACGTGGCGCCGTAGTTGTCCGCCGCCGCCGCCACTGCCCGCAAACAGTATTGAAAGGAAAAAAAAACTTGGTAAATAAAAAACATCAATGATGCGAACCCGGGTTCACCGGGTGCTAGCCCAGTATTTACAACTGACCTACGCCAGGGCTTGGAAGTTGTTTCCAAACTGGCCTTAGGTGGCTTGGTGTCGGGAAAGGAACCACGTTATTATAAGTAATAAAGTGCTTAGATTATGAAAAAAATAAAAACAGCCACACGTCCCACAATGCGAATTGCGTAACGAGCGGGTCATCCAATGCTCCCCCTTTTAGAAAACCTGTTTTTGATCACCCATAAACTGTAGCGCATACCCGCTTCAGGCACAGTTTTTCGTCGCCGTCAGCCCCTGCATAAAAAATTCCGCAAGCTCCTAGCAAGTGTGTAGCGGATAGCACGCTTCTTTGGAGAATGACGAAGGGTGGTATAGTGATTGCTGCCCTATTACACAAAAATTATGATTATGGCGTAGTGGGCATCCAGCAGTGTGCTTGTAGCCGTTACCGGAAGAGTGCTTAGAAAAGGCTCTGACCCACCGCTCCTCTAGCTTTCGGTGTGACTGTGCTGCGCGTTCCGCGCAGGACTGGTGTTCTTTTTTGACATTCTGTGCATCAATATTACTCATAAGTAACCTTCTGATTTCGTTTCATCGATTCGATGGGACGGCTTTCTTCTCTCTCATAATTGAGTACCAAATACTCGAAATGATAAGACACTTTTTTTAAAACACGCTCAAACAAGTGACAAGCGTTGGTTGCATGACATGCATTACTCGCTGCCAAAAAAGCTGCAACTGGAACTTCGCACTGACGTGCTATGCAGTGAAGTTGAGGCAACGGCAAGTTTTGTAGTACCTGGTGGTTGGTTGTTCAGATGAAAAATATTTTTCTGTCATAAAACAAATTCTAGTCTTCTGAAACCCTGTTGTGCATGTTTTACTGACAAATCATACTACTCAACAATACATAAACTATATGTTTACCTGGACCGCTATATTGCGAAAATAGAACACAATATCAGTAAACCAACTTTGTCATAATGAAATACTCTGGCAATGTTTGTGCTTCATTTACTCCCGAAGTAGTTTAATCAAATAATACAGGAACTTATACAACATAAAATGTCAATAAATTACTCACGAAAAAATTGTATTTCTTATACAAAACACTCAGCTTGCAGCATATTGCACTTTTTTGCCAAAGTGAAAAAGCAAGGTAATTGAAAACGAATAAAGTATAGTGCTGAAAGTGTAGCGCCTTAAAATTAGGGAACAAATTGTTTCGTGTTAATTTTTGAAGCTAGTATTATTATATAAATCTTTCGCACGACAGATTTATTGGGTGGCCAAAGTCTGAAGCACCCGAAGGGCAACACATTTTTTTTGCGAAATATATTACTTAATAACTACTTCTCACCCTAACACATTCCTTCACATTTTTTCAGCATCATCGGAGATAGTCGAAATATATATATACATGTGTGTGTGTGTGTGTGTGTGTGTGTGTGTGCGTGCGTGTTTGTGCGTGCGTGTGTGCGTGCGTGCGTGTGCGTCCGTGTGTGCGTGTGTGCGTGTGTGCGTGTGTGTGTGTGTGTGTGTGTGTGTGTGTGTGTTCAGATGGAAGTTCAGGGGGTCCGGTGAGTATAAAAAAAACAAGTCAGTACACGGGCGAGAGAGCAATACTTTTATGCCTAACGTTTCAGCTGTGGCACTGCCTTCGACAGAAAGTGCCGTGCCACGACGTTAGGCATAAAAATATTGCTCTCTCGTACGTGTAGTCGCTTATGTCATATATATATATATATATATATATATATATATATATATATATATATATATATATATATATATATATATATATATGTGACCGCTCACGGAGGATCTACTAGACTATATATATATATATATATATATATATATATAACACAAGTGTGTGTGTGTGTGTGACGTAAAAAGGCAGGCATGGTTAGGACAAGTAGATCAGGAAGAAGTGATAATGGAATAAAGATGGCGTATGAGCCAGGCCTCGTCTCCCATTCATCATAGCGTCACACGAGTCTACGCGATGAAGATCTCGCAGCCACTTCATCGACCGCCCATTGTCATCGAAACCCTCAGCAAGGCGCAGTGACCGAACATGGACCACACAAGTGCATCCCTACTCTACATCATGCCCAGAATTATGACAGAAGCATCAGCTGACCTTGACATCCCCAAGTACAATGGATCAGCGGACGATGGACCCGTACAGGACTGGTTCAACCTATTCGAGCTCCACGCCGCTGCTGCATTCTGGTTGGAACGGTAGATGGTTACAAACTTCAGCGACTACGTGACTGGTAAGATACTCAAATTTGACCGTACCCACATATTCGATAACAACTAATCGTGGCTAAAAATCAGAGAAGAGATGATTGCCTGTTTTAACGACTACGACAAGGGCTTCCTCATTATCAACCGTCTGGAGACAATCGCACTCGGCCGTCACAGTCCACGATCTTTACTCAAGGGACATCGTCGGCATTTTCAAAGTCGTCGCACCAACATATGACACGAAACGTCGCGCACCCTACTGACGCCCTTCATGCTTCGTCTCGCATTCATGGTCCAAAACCTGGTTTTCTACGACAAAACTCTTCAAAGGCTCTTAACGGTCACTATTCGTGTCATCAGGACGCCTTGTTCACGGTAGACCAGCTGACGCATGGGGAAAATAACGAACAACGCCATGACGATTCGAAGAGTGAAAATCAGTCTTCACACATTGAAGCAGCTTGCTTTCCTTCTCGCACACTTGACGCACCTCCTGGTTTCCCATCGTTTGGCTCTTTTGTCCCCCACAATGCTCACCTCACGCCTCTCACGCCCACTACGGTCGGGGTAGAGCTGCGGAACTTGGAGGATACTCAGACATGCCCTGGGGCTTCTATCCATATTCATTCGTCAGAACAGCTCAGCTCGTTAGTTGCACAAAATGCAGGCAATAAAAACCAAAGTCTGACCAAACCACGCATGTAGCGGTGTCAGCGTCAAGTGCGCAGCCGCCTGAAAATCCAAACACAGAAGGCTCGGAAGCAACATCTCTCACAGGGTGCCGGGTGCCAGAAGCCTCCGTCATGAACGGTGTCGCAGGTGCCAGTGCTATTCATCCAGTCAAGTTTGTTCTGCTGACTTCACTGCACGAGAAGCATTGCAACAGCTACCAAGTGAGCACTACGTCAAATTGCCAAGAAAAACCTTGCCTTTTCCAGAAGGGCGGCCACCTCAGCATTTTTTTAACAATTTTTATTGAGGTTGTTATGACTACGTTTCAAGAAACGCACAACACTGATTAGACCCATAACCATAGGCTAGACAACACCAGCAAGGCCAGCGCAACACCAGCTAGGCCAGCACAAGAAAATCAACCAGGTTAAGCGGCATGCTATCCGACATGGACAACCAGTCATCGAAAGACCACTCTCAGCTCAAGGAAGGCCATCTGCAAGAGATTCAAGTGAGCGTCCATAAAATCAAGATATCTCCTTCGAGAAAAAGGACACATCAGATTCAAGACATTTTCCCGAAAAGAAACATCACACAAGTTTTCTCCAGAAGAGATCAAGACGGAGCCTACGATGAAAGCGATTGAAACAACAGGAGACAAAACGACACAAACGGCGTAAAAGCACACCCTGTTTTTCAGAAAAAAGCGGGAACCGCCCCGTTAGCCAAAAATTACGCAAACTGGCAGTGCCCCGTGCGTACTATTCACGACAGAGAACACGACGTGTGAGAAACTCGAGCCATGAGTGCACCAAGGCGTTCCACCCTTGTTTATTCCTCGCAAGCATTGCTGTGTCATCACCATTTTCTGCCTTCAAGCCGTACTTCTGTTGGCCAGTACGCAACAGTCAGCCGCGCCCACCAGAAGTCCAGCACTTACCGGACTGCTGCACTCTCCTGTGAAGCACTCTCCTGTGAAGTTACACGTCCATAGAGCAAATGGGAAAACATTTGGTACTGTCGGTAGCGCCGTCGGGGTATTGTAGGGAATCGTAAAGAGATTGCAAAATGACTATTTCACTAATAAGTCAAAAAGGTTTCGTTACATTCTACTCATAAATTAATTTTTGAACGAAATATAACTAAAAATATTGTTACACAAGGTAAGGTAACTAAGGGGGGTTTTCAATGGGCCCTTAGTCTGCGATCATAGTATAATGATGATGATCTCCACCGCCATGGCTCGTACCCACTCAGGGAGATCGCAGTGGAGGCAAAGTCATCTTCCTTCTCTACCCGCGCTTCCATTGTTTTTTCTGGTAGTGATACCTTGTATCAATATTGTTTTTATAATTTTTAATTGCGTATAACATAAAATAGGTTTTAAAGGCATCAGAATGTTTCGATAGGGCGGCTGGCAATCTGCATAGCAGACGACATCGTCGTCGTCTGCTTCTGCGTCATGGCTGACCCCCACTCGTTGTAGCAGCCCCAATTCTCAATTTCTATCGTTTCAACATAGTACATTGCAGTAAACTGGGCAACATAAGCTCATAAGTGTCTTGCATACTTACATTAGATCAAGAACACGACATTGTTTTACAATGGTTGCCGGGCCACTGTGGCATCAGTAGTAACCACCTCGCCGACGACGCTGCCCGATGTGCCTACGATGGAGCTCCCACACTGTTAATACTCTTGTCAAGTGTAGACGCAGTTAGAGAACTTCATCACATCGCGCATAATGCCACGCTTGTGCACTGGAATTCTCCACTTAACTCGAATCATCGCCCTAAGACTCTTAAGTCATTACTACAGAAACAACTGCCATCAAAGATTTCTCGACGTGACGCTACAATGCTGTGCCGGCTATGGACTGGGGTAGCGTTTACAAAGTCATTCAGCCATCGCATTGGCATGGCGGATTCATCCATGTGTGAAAGCTGCAACTGTATAGATACTATTGAATATCTCTTGTGTCAATGTGCCCAATTTGATGAAGATCGCGGGACTCTCCAGTGTGCCTTGAATAGACTCGATGACCGGCCATTTAATGAAGCAAAGATCTTAGGAGCCTGGCCGCGCAGCACTTCAGCACAGAAAGCTACACGAGCCCTCCTGAGATACTTGTCAGGAACTTCATTGAGGGACAGCCTGTGAAACTCGGCATTGTGTGTGTGATGTGACATGTGTCTATCTTTCTCTCTCTTTTACTCCCCTCTCCCCCTCTCCGTGTGTAGGGTAGCAAACTGGACGCATAGTCTACTTAACCTCCCTACCTTCCCTACATACCTTCTCTCTCTCTCTCTTACATTAGTATGTTGCGATGCCGCATACAGGCCGAGCGAAATGACAACGCTGGTCACACAAGCTTGCAAAAATAAATAATTTTATTGCAAGTCAATCGATCGATATTTACTCAAAACAAAGGCCTCGTAAGTGTAGTGAAGAAGAAAGACGTTGATACCATCAGGTGAGCTATCATCAGCACAAGAAGAAGGCACGAGATCGGCGATCAAGCACCGTCATCTGGGTTCGCCTGCGTTCCTTTCAGAGCTACCATCCGCTTGCTCAGTCCTTCAATAAACCCCCTTTACATTTGGTGGATCGTGCTGGGTAACTGCATCACCTACACCCTGGAACTCCGATCCCGCACGCTGCCGTCGACCATGCCAGTTGACGCTGCCCAACAGACAGCACCTCTCGCGGCTCCTACTTGCCCCGGCCCGGTTCACCAGCGAGACCCCCCGATCTTTTCGGGCGCCGAAGACCAGGACGTCGAGGACTGGCTGTCGTCCTACGAAAAAGTCAGTGGACCAAACAGGTGGGATGACAATGCTAAGTTGAGCACCGTCAACTTTTACTTGGCTAATGTGGCGAAACTGTGGTATACAAACCACGAATCCGAGTTCGAGAACTGGGCCACTTTCAAGCAGGCAATATCCTCGGTTTTCGGTCGCCCTGCCGTGCGGAAGTTGCGCGCCGAACAACGCCTGCGCTCACAGGCACAAGAACCTGGCGAAACGTTTACCGCCTATATTGAAGATATACTCGATCTCTGCAAGCGCGTCGATGCCGCAATGAGCGAAAGTGCCAAGATCCAGCACATAATGAAAGGTGTTGATGACGACGTCTTTCAAATGCTCCTGGCGAAGTCTCCTGGCACGGTGTCTGAAGTGGTAACTCTGTGCCAGAACTACGACGAATTGCGACGGCAACGAGCTCTCACCCGTCGTCCATTTCAGCCTAACCAACCACTCGCTGCCCTGGACGTCGTACCTGACCACTCCCGCCTTCTAGCACAAATGAAAGACTTTTTGCGTGAGGAGGTCGCACGTCAGCTTTCCCTCCTGCCGTTTTGTCAGCGCCAAGAGCTCCCGCAGCAGCAGCAAGAGCAACCACCGACACCGTTAGCTCCCATGCTCCGACATGCACTTCAGGACCAGATTGCCGAGGCTATGCCAGTGCCCTTTCAGCAGCAAGTTGTCGCCGCGCCCCTTACTTATGCTGACGCAGTAAAGAGGCAGCAGCCACACCAGCCCTCGCCGTTCAATGGACTGCCGCATGTCACCGCTCCTACTCAGTCTTCCGTCGCATGGGCTCTTCCCCTCGCTACCACAGCCTCGACTCAGCCGTATTCCGCGTGGGCGGCGCCCCTTGCTGCAAATGCCTGGCGAACGCGCGATAACCGGCCGATTTGTTTTGCGTGCGGCGGACCTGGCCATATCTCCCGATACTGCCGTCGTCGCGTGCCCGCCTACACAGACGTCCGACCACGAAGCAATTACATGGACCGACCACCTTTTGGTTATGAAAGTTCGGATCGTCAGTCAAACATGTCTTCCCGTGACTATCCGGCAACTTCGTCTCGTCGCTCACCTTCACCCAATCGACGCTCCTTGTCACCCATGCGTCCACGACCAGCCCCTCAAAATGAGGGAAACTAGCCGTCGCAGTTCAAGGGGCAAGAACTGCGCTATCGAAATGTTCAAGTCCTCGCACTTTGCCGTCAAATATCGTCGAAGTTTTTGTAGACGGCGCCCATGCATACGCTCTTGTGGATACCGGTGCCGCTGTGTCTGTTATAGACGCCAAACTTTGCCGCAAGCTCCGAAAGGTGACCACGCCGCTTGATATGTTCTTACGTGCAGCAAATGGAGAACCTGTTCGACCTATAGCCGCCTGCACTGCCCGACTCAAAATTGCGGAGGACCACTACATTGTTGAGTTTATCGTCCTTTCCTCGTGCTCTCATGACATCATACTTGGCTGGGATTTCCTATCCCGTAATCGTGCCGTTATAGATTGTGCCCGTTCCGAACTTGAACTGCTTCCGTTCTTCGAGAAGCCCTACGACCACACTAATCAAGCCGCGCACAAGCTAGTTGTCAAAGAAGACACTGACATTCCACCGACAACAGCTGTTTTGCTCCCTGTGGTCTCCGACGGCATGCGTGATGAAGTAGCATTTTTCGAGCCATCACGCCTCTTTCTAAGTCGGAAACCACTTCTGCTCCCTTATTCAGCTCTCTCAATTTCTAATGGAGCCAGTGCTCTCTGCCTTACCAATCCCTTTCCGCATACCATCAAACTGTTTAAAGGCGAGTCTCTTGGATGCGTACAGCCCATTGATAACGGACAAATTTTTACCGTGCCGCAAGAATCATCCCAAAGTGACCTCGCCGCCCTCAGTGCTCTTAACCACTCTCATCTACAGGCTTCAAAAGTGTTCGATTCGGCGATCGCAGAAGGACTGTCACCATCTGAACGATCTGAACTCCTCCAACTGCTGTACCAGTACCGCGAATCTTTCGATGTTGTTCAACCTTCACTTGGCCGCACTTCTACCACTCTACATTACATCGATACCGGCTCCCATGCGCCAATACGACAGCGACCATATCGTGTTTCCGTGACGGAACGCCAAGTTATTACCGAACAGGTGAACGACATGCTGCAACGTGGCGTCATTCAACCTTCCCAAAGTCCATGGGCCTCACCTGTAGTGCTCGTTAAAAAAAAGGATGGTTCCGTTCGCTTCTGCGTGGATTACCGGCGCCTAAATAAGATCACTCGAAGAGACGTGTATCCTTTACCCAGGATTGACGATGCCCTTGATACTTTACAAGGTGCCGAGTTTTTTTCATCATTAGATTTGCGCTCAGGGTATTGGCAGGTCCCCCTTGCCGATGCCGATCGACCAAAAACAGCCTTCGTGACACCGGACGGTCTGTATGAGTTTAATGTCATGCCCTTCGGCCTCTGCAATGCGCCTGCCACCTTCGAGCGTATGATGGACTCGGTTCTTCGGGGTTTGAAATGGCAAATCTGTCTCTGCTATCTCGACGATATAGTCGTCTTTGCGCCAGACTTTAGAACACATCTCGAGCGCCTCAAACACGTTCTCACATGCCGGAAGAATGCTCAGCTCCAACTCAACCTCAAGAAGTGTCACTTCGCTGCTCGCCAACTTACGATTCTCGGGCACGTCGTATCAAAGGACGGTATACTTCCAGACCCGGCTAAGTTACGTGCTGTCGCCGACTTCCCCAAACCAACGACTATGAAGCAGTTACGGAGCTTCGTGGGGTTATGCTCCTACTTTCGCCGGTTCGTGCGCAACTTCGCCTCTATCATTGCGCCTTTGACCGAACTTATAGGCAGCACCACTGATATTTCGGCATGGTCTTCTGAGTGTGACCAAGCCTTCTGTACCCTTCGTCGTCTCCTCACTTCGCCACCAATACTGCGTCACTACGATCCTACGGCAGCAACTGAGGTCCACACCGACGCCAGTGGTGTCGGCCTCGGTGCGGTTCTCGCGCAACGCAAGCCTGGATTCGCCGAGTATGTCGTCGCCTACGCCAGCAGAACTCTTACCAAGGCTGAATCAAACTACAGCGTCACCGAGAAGGAATGCTTGGCGATCGTTTGGGCGCTTGTCAAGTTCCGCCCATACCTTTATGGCCGTGCTTTTGATGTAGTAACGGACCACCACGCATTATGCTGGTTATCGTCGCTTAAGGACCCATCAGGTCGTCTTGCCCGTTGGGCTCTTCGGCTTCAAGAATATGATATTCGCGTGGTATATCGTTCCGGCCACAAGCATGCCGATGCTGATGCACTGTCACGATCTCCCCTATCCCCGGACATCGCATCTGTTTCCTCGGACAACACGTTGTCAGCGCTTGACGAGGACACCATCTCTTCTGCACAACGCAATGACCCATGGATCGCTTCGCTTCTTGACGCGTTATCCGAGGCACCGACACTTTCAACCACTCGAACCCTGCGCCGCCAGGCTCCGCACTTCAGTATTCGGGATGGCCTTTTGTACCGGCGCAACTATTCAGCAGATGGTAGGAAATGGCTACTAGTCATTCCCCGAACGCTGCGCTCTACCATCTGCGCGTCGTTTCATTCCGACCCGCAATGTGCTCACACCGGTGTTTTCAAGACCTACGAGCGCTTACGAAAAAGGTATTACTGGCGCGGAATGTTTACCTTCGTCCGCCAGTTCATTCGCGGCTGCCACGAATGTCAGCGGCGGAAAAGCCCGCCACATCCTGCAACAGGTTCATTGCAGCCACTTCCATGCCCAGACCGCCCATTCGACCGTGTAGGAATTGACCTCTACGGACCACTCCCATTAACAACGGCAGGCAACCGATGGGCTATCGTGGCAGTGGATCATCTAACACGGTACGCTGAAACTGCTGCTCTCCCCACAGCTGCAGCACAAGACGTCGCAACTTTCATACTCAATCGTTTTGTGCTTCGTCATGGTCCTCCTCGAGAACTCCTCAGTGACCGAGGGCGTGTTTTCCTCTCCGATGTAATACAAGCACTTCTTCAACAGTGCCATATGGTTCACCGGAAGAGTACAGCCTACCACCCACAGACGAACGGCTTGACTGAGCGGTTTAATCGTACTCTGGGGGACATGCTCGCTACGCATGTCGCTTCTGATCAAACAAACTGGGACCTCGTTCTCCCATTTGTGACATACGCGTATAACACCGCTACGCAAGTCACTACAGGGTTTTCCCCATTTTTTCTCCTGTACGGTCGCGAACCATCACACACCATCGACACTTTACTCCCATACTCGCCAGATCCCTCCGAATACAAGCCTGTCTCGGAAGCCGCTCGTTACGCAGAAGAGTGCCGCAAGCTAGCCAAGCGGCTTACTACATCCGACCAACAGCGCCAGAAGGAGATCCGTGACGACGACCATCGTTCTGCACCAACGTTCGTTCCTGGAGCACTTGTATGGCTTCATGTACCGCCCTGCGCCCCTGGTGTATCACCCAAGCTACTCTCCAATTATCATGGTCCCTACCGCGTGGTCGAGCGTACTTCACCCGTGAACTACGCCATTGAACCCCTCACGCCACCGAGCGACCGTCGTCGGCGTGGACGTGATATCGTTCACGTAAACCGTCTGAAGCCGTACTTTGACCCGCTTGTCCCCACGTGTTAGATCGCCAGGATGGCTTCAACTTTTTCGCCGGGGGTAATTGTAGTGAAGAAGAAAGACGTTGATACCATCAGGTGAGCTATCATCAGCACAAGAAGAAGGCACGAGATCGGCGATCAAGCACCGTCATCTGGGTTCGCCTGCGTTCCTTTCAGAGCTACCATCCGCTTGCTCAGTCCTTCAATAAACCCCCTTTACATAAGTAACATTTTAGCATGTACAGCAGTGAACAATATGCATGCATCAGCGTTCATGTGCAAAGAAGGTATACGTAGTACTCATATTCCCAACGCAGGTGCCCGGAGCACAGAAGCTGTCCAGCGCTGGCTGATATATCCATCACACTGCACAAAAACTTCGCTGCAGTAAGTAAAGGCATACCGCATACGTCCCCGCACTTTTGTAGCTCAAGACTTTGCATCAACTCGTCGACAGTATTCGTTAAACTTTCTGTAATTGGTATCAACATAACTGCGTGCCTTTCACGAGCAGGGTGGCGAGACTTGTTTTCCTGGTCCACACTACCAACTAATTAAAGCGCGTCACTTTCCAATTTTCTCTGCTTTCGCACTTTGCATGCTTCTGAATGCCTGAAATTAAATGAGGAACGGTTTTTTATGCTTACCATTCCAGAGTCTTACAAATGAAATTGTCGAAAAAAAGGCTTCGTTCGGTTTCGTTTACCTACGCGGCCAGGTGCGCTGTCGTCATTTCGATGGCGATGACTCCTCACGCTGCGGCCGCGAAGCTCGCAAAAAGCCACGGGCTTGGCTATAGTGTGTTTACGAAACTTTCCTGGGACATGGAACGATTTCCCCTTTTTGGAAATGTGCACTTCTAAGCCACGTATGTTCAGTTTTAGTTTCTGTTCATCTGACATGACTTCTTTCGGGGGTCATGATAATAAGGGCTGCAGCGCGAGCATGTAGGTGCTAGAAGAAAAATAAAACGGAAGGCAAAGCAAGCAAAGCAAAGAGGACAACACGAGCGCTGTATTGTCCTCTTTGCTTTCCTTGCCTCGCCTTTCGTTTCACTTTTCTTCTAGCACCTTCGTGCTCGCGCTGCAGCCCTTATTATCATGAATTCCAACCAACTAGCCCAAATAGCCGTTCTTCTTTTTTCGAGGGAATGATGAATGGGAGACGAGGCCTGGCTCATACGCCATGTTTATGCCATTCTCACTTGTTCTTCATCTACTTGTCCTAACCATCCCTGTTTTCTTACGTCACATACATATAGATATATAGGTCGTACTACGCAGGCCCTGATACTGTGGCAAAATATTCGAGACAGTTTAATCCATGTTTCCGCCGCGGGACCAGCATTCACCTGGGGATGGTGTTTGTGTGTGTGTGTGTGTGTGCGTGCGACTGTGCCCATATTTTGCGGGTATGTGCCACCACCTTTTAATAGTGATCCCAGGACACTGAGTAGCAAAACAGGCGATAACCTAGGTCAATATTCCTGACGAAACCTTTACAGATTGCACTCGATCAATAAATCAATCCATCGATTGATTAATCAAGTGAGCAATGCCTTTGAAGAATAATATTTATGTACGTCTTCGTGAATGCTTATTTTTTCTAATTTAGAAAACTATAGGGTTTAGTTTTCCTCTATCTCGAGAGAGTGGTGGTATTTTAGAAGCTATGGTGCCGCGCTGCCATACAAGAAGTCGTAAAATGAAATTTTTGTAGCGGCAAGCTCAATTATAAAGGTGAAAAAAATCTGCATTTCCTCTAGGTTCTCGAAACTATTCTGGAGTCCCTCCCTTTGCCAACACCACAGCCTGTCTATACATTTGTTGTGGGTACGACAGAAATAATTCCAAGTTTCTTTCACTATATTTGCTGTCGACGAAGTTATTTCCGTAGGAATGAAAAAAGGACTACAATCTCGTATCTAATATTAAAAAATTCAACAGTTGAACAGGGATAAAAAATAAAGTAGTACACCTTATTTGTAAGTCGTCAAGTTCACAAGACTCATAAGTTGGACTAAATTAACAATAGGAAATAATTACGGTAGGACAATTGGAGATAAAACAAAATACCTGGGTTTTTAACCATTTTCCTCATATCAAATGGCATGGTGAAATCCGTATTTTGCTGTCTTGCGTGAATTTTGCCATCACCGATATTTCTTCATTCTAAAACTAAGTGCCAATACCCCTGCCTTGTTTCTAATACACCAATCTCACCCCAGCTGTGTAATTCACTGGGAACGTTACTCATGTGTTTCTTGGTTAATATAAAAATTACGTCTGTGTTAACCTTGCCTGCTTTTATTACGGTCTCTGTACTCAGTGTCATTTCCTTCCTTTATCATTTTTCGTATGTTAGCTGGGATACCATTTGCAAACCAATTCCCCGATCGATAGGAGAACAAATAACGCTTCATGTAGAACTAATGCTATTGGGACTACCGTCTGGCATATTTAGCTTTGATAACTATAAATTTGCTTCAAATAGTGTCATTTGCCTTTTTTGCGTGAACGTTATTTTATTTTCAGACCAATCAGTCTGTACTTTGCGTCAGATTTTCACTTTCTTATGATCCATGAGAGCGTGCCTAAAACACACCGTGTCGTAGTACGCGTGAGTGACGAAGCGTTTCGCTGATGCTTGCGTAACACAGTAAAGTTTCACAATGAAGCGTTAATTCGCGATTCAATAGGAAGGAAATTTCGCACAGGTTGTCTCAGGCACATTCAAGCAAGCAAAGCGACCATTTCGTTAACAGAGCGGAAAGTGGATAATGGCGTGGAATCTCACTCTTGAAAGAGACAAACATTAGCTTTTATTTTTGCTTCTGTATTTTGCGTGTAAAGAGTCGAACGTTTATTCTCAAAGCCACTGCAGTTTTGGAGGGGTGGCTGCATTTGTCGACAGTAGTCGCTGAATAGATTTACAATTTAATGATGGAGCAAACTATTGTTTCAGCTAAGTTTTTATCCATCCATCCGTCCGTCCGTCCGTCCATCCGTCCGTCCGTCCGTCCGTCCGTCTGTCTGTCTGTGTGTTTGTCTGTCTGTCCGTCTGTCCGTCTGTCTGTCTGTCTGTCTGTCTGTCTGTCTGTCCGTCTGTCTGTTTGTTCACCCTTAGCGGTACCCTAAACGGCATCAAAGAAACCAAACAATACTCCAAATGGTCGACCCCATCCTCAGCACGCACCAATATTTCTCAAGGTTCAACGTTCACACTTGCGCGATTCCAATTAAAAAGCAATTATTGCGCATATCTGAGGCACCATAACAACTCGTCAATATTAGGTATATGCATTTGTTTATTGAAAAGGCATACATAAGTAATTCTAAGGGCCATAGCGTTTATCCCGCTGCGATGACCATGCAACACTTGTACGAAAAGGCAAGTGTTTCCAACGCTTTGCTAAGAGGACACGGTGGCGGCACCTACCCGTCGCCTTGCGTTCTACACCTTATCACCTCAGAGACGGGCGCTCACGCCGCGTGCTTCATTTTCTAGGCTAACTGCCAGATAGCGCTCATGTCACACTTGTGACGTGACTTGATGCGCTCGTTTACCTCTGCTGCATGCTCGAGGCACTCTAACGCAGCGCCTCCAGAATACGATTAACCGATTTTCTTGCGCAGAACATCGAATAATCGTTTTTTCCACTCTCTACAGACGCAAGACTATCCGACTTTCGACGACATTTGCAGTGTAACAGGCAGATACGGAGCCAATTTTTCAAAGCGTGCCTTACTTGCAGTGTTATTGCGAATGCATGCATGGGCACAATGAAGAAGAAAACAAACACTAGTATATATGTTCAAGACAAAAAAGGTGTTGGCAATGAAATGGTTATGTTGAAAGACGAAAATAACATGAAAGAAAGACAATAAAGTGAGAATCAGCCAATTGCGGTAAATTGAGGTATATGGCGCGCACACTTGGGTAGATGGCGTCACTTGTTGAAAGAAGAGGGAACATTGTTTTCCATATTCTAGAATCAATCACGAATTCCAGGCAACGAATTGTGCTATAACATTTGGTTCGCTTGTTCTTGGCAGCTTCGACTACCTATCGGTGGTGTTTTTTACTGTGCTAAAAAGGTGTTGCGGAGCCTATTTACCTATTGCGTTTTTGTTCCCTAGGTTGGCTTCAGGCTTACCGTCCTCAACTATCATCGACAGTGTCATTATCAAACTATATATCTTTACTGTAGGAGGGAAGCATTTTCTGATAGCCTTCGATCATCCCTGTCTCGTGGCAACTTATTCCTGCTGATCCAAGCAGGCTAGTTTATTTCACTGTGCCGTCAACTTTCACGTAGTGTTCAGCTGTGCTTCATTTCTCTTGACAAATAGTGTGTAAGAGAAGTAGATCAGCATACGATGCTTCTGCTATATGCACCGCATGAGGGCAAGTCTGTGCTCGTTTTGCTCCTTTTTATCCCTCTCCACGGATGTAATCTACCAGGGTAGGAATGTCCGCATGACCGTGAGCCACTGTAGTTATCATGTATGTTCCTTAAATATTTAGAAAGAACCTTGGCTAGATAAGCTTAGTATGTCTTTTTATCAAAATACTGCTCTAATTGGTGTGCACATGTACCAATGAACACATGTATCAGCTTCCTAGAGCAATGCCAGAAGGCTTCCATCGCTTACTCAACCTCCCCCCCCCTATCTTATCGGACTTATCCACCCCGTTGGGATGATGGGAGAGCTGCTCATTGGCGGGAAGTATTGTGGTAGTGCATGAAGTCTGTGCCACCTGAGTTTCGCATCAGTTTTTTTTGTTAATTAGTTTTACCTCTTTTCCACGTCATTATTGTATACCTTCGCGTCAGTACACTGATTCTAGTACGCCATAACAAATTCAATTGTTCATTAATCTTCTCTCACCTAAAGGGGCCCTGGAAGACTGTTCTAACAAAATGTCGAATGGCGTTTTTGAAGGAGTTTATTGCCGGGGACCACATATGTATAACCTAAAAGGAGTACACATCTGATGCTAATAAATATGAATAGCCTCCACTGCAACCACAAGTTACGTTCCACGAACATAATTAAAAGTAGTTCCGAGACATGGCGTTGATCTGTGGTAGATTGCTGAGGTTGAATTCCTGCTGGAATTCTGATATTTATTTTTTTTGCATTCATTTGCTGACGCTGTCAATGTCAGCTTTTTCATAACGCTCCAACATTAAAATTACTCATGTCTATTTACCCCATTTCCGGTATAAGAAAAAAACTGACACAGCCTGACAATAACTGTTATTTGAGACAGGACAAAAGCGTAGGCCTAGCCAGCGAAACAGCGACAATATCAGGTCTGAGCACTATGTGCTTAGCACTGACGATGTGACTGCCGAGCTTTGCATGACCCTCTACTTCTTTACATATTTCCCCCTCGCTAAAGACGGAGCCAAGTAGATGTTCTAGGGTGTCGTGAGGACAATTGGCTCTTGATACGGTTTGAGACGATCCACGTGTACAATTTCGCGGCCTCGGCGACACCGGTGCACAGTGGGCGTGATGGGTTCGATGAGGTAGTTGAGGGCGAAAGTTTGCTCTATGACGTGGCAAGGTCAACGGTACCTGCTACCAAACTTTGTAGAGGTAACTCGAGCAGCAATGGGAGGCACCCACAGCTAAACAAGAGAGATGGGCGAAAAGTGGTAGTGGGACCGTTCATCTTCGTGACAAAATTTCTGTGGCCCTTGTTCTCGTGTTGCAAGGGTGCCAGCTAATTGCCGACATTCTTCCGCACATCGAGAAGCTTTGGAAACTGGCGTACCCTTGGATGAGTCGGGACAGTAGGGGAGAATGATGCCGATTGGTGTCGATTGGAGATGATGGCTCGCGACGATAGAGTAAAAAGAAGGGAAAGCATCACGTTGGACTGAACCAAGGAGACTGAGCCAACAAAAGCGACGGCTAATACGGTCATACGTGTGCGATACTACTAGACGTCCGGCTGTGGGAGCGCATATGAAGTTCCAGAAGAACCATTCGACGTAATTGTATTGGTTTTGCTCTAAGTTCGGGCCCGTGTGGATGGAAGTTACGACAGCACAGGAAACCATCCTGGAGATCGAATTGGCACACAGAGCCATCCTTGGGCGATGTCTGCAGGTGGTTGATGAGTGCTCGCCGCGGGACGTCGCTTCGAAGCTCGTCGGTAGTATTGTCATAAGAAACCAGAGAATCGACGCAATTGGTCGAGTCGTGGTTTGCTTCGATATATTATTCATTACCCTAATATAAGCCCTCTTTAATCGTCTGCAGTTCTGCCGTAAGTAAATATTCCCACCAACTTCGTTTTCCGTTAAGCACCTAGGATAAAATTTTCAAAGACAGACTGCTGGAAATGCTTCCCCATTCGCTGGCTGCCTTCCCTGTAGATACACATCAGGGTGGGCTTAGTGGCCTGTAAGACAGACTAAACTGACGTTGTCCCTCCCTTTTATTATCTTATTGTGCATGCGTGTGTTCAGGCCTGCTTCTTATGACTGCTTTTCTTTTCACCTTTCTCCTCCAAGTGTAGGGAGCCAAACGATAGGCAAATCAGGTTAACTTCCTTATCGCACTCTCTTCTATCGCCCTGCCTCTCTCTCTGCGAGGATTGTCCGAAAGTTTCACTTTCCTAAAGATTCTTCTGCGCGTACTTATTATAGTATAGGCCTAAAAATTCTATGGTGAGTACTTATTGTTGCATAGGCCCAATGGTTTCACTTTTTAATGCGATCGGGTGTGTTGTCTTGCACATTAAGAGCACTCTCTTAGCATTTGCTACAGGAAACGTTATAGTTGCGCTAACAATCTTTTATTCATTGGAGTCGCAGCTAGATGTCATTCCAACGCTTTCATATAGGTCCACCACAGCTTTTGCAGAGGCTGACTTTCAGTTTGCACAATGTCATATACGAAACGCTGGTACTGCCTCACCTGAATTCTTTCTTGGCTCTGTGCGTATTTTTTTCTTCTTAATGCATTCTGCTTTTCTTGAAGGCGATGCTTGTAGTACCACATTGGTTGTGGGCATTGAAAACACGCCGTGCGCCACAGAAACTCCCCCCGCGTACATTGAGAAAAAATAGCCGGGGTTCGAGACAAAATCAAGCCTAGATATTCATTTTATTAGTGAAGGGTTTTATGACAGAACCACGTCAGTGCTTAAAACTACTGCGGAAAACGACACTATACTTGTGCCGTGTTGGACGAGGAGTCGCATTAACACTTGTATTATTGCGTGGCAGAAGTGTAGTCTCATAGTGTGAACAGCGTAATGGGTAGGTAATTTAAAGGTACTCACTCTTTAAAAATGACTGAGGCAAAATTCATCTACCTGATTATGCCACATCAACACATGGAGCAGCAACGAAAATGCCATTAATGGTTTACACGGGCACTGAATAAAAACAATGCCTTAGTATATATTGCTGAACTGCACTCTGAGAACTCAAGCTCCATAAGCTCTGTGATAATAGGTTCATTAGTAGGAAGGAAAAATCAAAGTTGAAGCTCCATTTCAAAATTCTGTACATCTTCGTGCATTATACGTAAGAAACATTGAGATGCATTTTTTTCGCGTTTTCCCCATACTGGCTCAATGAAATTCTTCGAAACTTTGCATGCTGAATCTAAGACACTCACAAAAAACAACGAACTTTAATTTCATTAAGTACAATCTATGTAAGACCCACTAGACGCCTTCAAACTCTACTACGTCACCATGTTTTGTGCGGCAATCTGACAGTGGTCACCCAAAATTTAATTTCGCGCATTTTCTCGATTAGTAATATAATTAGTAAGTAAAAGTAATGTTGCGGTAAGAGTGGTACTTTCGGGATTGCAAAATTGTATTTTACTAATAGGCGAAAAAACGTTTTGCTCTTTTGTATCACTCTAATGACGCGTTTTGGCTACTTCACTACTTTAACAAGTGATAACGAATTATGGCGCAAGCATGACTTCGAGCGTAAGCTTGACTCTGCATGTATATGCTAACAATGACGGTTGATTGAGCTAGAAGTGAGTAAACTAGTGAAAGTTCTTTACTTGAATATACCACAAGCATATTCACTTAGTATTGATTTATTCATTAGAGTGAACTGGGATAGCTACATTACTTATCCATGGGTCATTAGCTAAAGTTGGACGTCGTCATAAACTGAATGATATTCTAACCATACCGGATGGCTTCCGTGGTTGATCGTTGTTATGACAATGGATAAGAGACACATTAAACTTCCTGTACTTCTTTTATGTCCCGGTGCGGAGAAAAATGTTAGAAAAACTCGTAATAATGGATGAACTTTTTGTTACTACTTGAAATGTGTTCTTTTTTGTTTTCTAATTTTTTAGCCTGGAGAAACATCTGGCGTCTCCTACTTTACACTCCGAAAACAAGGTCATCAAGGAAGAAGAATCAAGGTCGTTCAAGGAGACGTTTTTGTCGATCTCCTATGTTTTTCAATAAGAGCATGTTTCTTCACTAAAGGTCTTTCTTTTCGGTATTCACTGAATTATCCCGACGTGAAAGAAGAAAGAATCGCTGTTTACTAAACTTTCTACTGTCACTCACCTATAACTGACATTACACAAACTCCGCCAAGTATGCGTGCGATGAAGACAATAAATGTTCGCAGAGAAATGAACAGACTAAGAATAAACAGACTAAGGAAACTATGCACCGTCATAAATTACTCTGTTTCTACTAGTTCAAGTTGCAAATGAGTGCGCAGAAAAGCTTAGCTCGCATTTTGAGAGAACTTGCTGACCTAGTGGTACCGCCTCTTCAGCTGCGTTAGGCAAACTCCCGCGAAGGGTTCATTTTCCTCTGCACTTTGAAGGATGCACGCATCGCGCCTCAGCGCACCTGAGAAAACAATTTCCTCCGAGCGCATTACTACTCGAACTTTCCCACTTTCAAAGGAGGGCAAAAGCTACAGACATTTTAATAAAGTTTTCCAGCGGCATAGTCATTGAACCAGCTGTTTTCTATACTTCGTTAAATTTGGCACCTTACCCTCTATACAATAAGGTGTAACATCGAGCTTAAAGGTTACCGTTCCCCCCAAGAAGAAGAACAAATAATTGCCCGAGAAGCAAGCGAACCCACCAAAAAATGCTTTTGTGCGGTAAACTGCAGGAGTTTACCCGTGACGGGTGCATCGAACAACGCAGCGCTTCAGAAACGCAAGATCATTCGAGTATCGTTCTCTCATTTGGGGATACCGTAGCAGAAAGATACGAAAACAAATTTTCGGCACCGTCAGCTATAAAGAACATCCACCGGCTGTTACTCTCGCCTCGAAGATCGGAATAGAAAGCTCGGTGCCATGTGCGGGAAGCCTTGAAACATCACATGCCTCACTGGATTTGAGAATCCGAAGAAGTCTTTATTATTGAGGTAAAAAGAACTTCTCCTTCGAGGCACCTCCTAGCAACAACACGGGTTTTAGCACTCTGTTTTTTTTGTTTTGCAGCTAAGTATTTGTGCTTTACTACGGATGCTTCCATTCATGCATGACAGGTCAACGGAGGATACCGTAACAGCACATTGCTTACAGTATACCGTAGGGACAAATAACCAAAGAAATAGGGGGAGAGGGTGAGGGGCTGTATGTGTATTTGCATATACACTCCTACAAGCAACCACGAACATACTTAACGGGTGTTTGAGCTCTGCCCTCTCCCCACCTACACCAATTTTCGCTGAAAAGAAAAATTCTAGCTACGTCCTTGGTACACTGTGTTAAAAGAAAGCCTTTATGAGGCGCCGTCTGCTCAGTAAGATATCCGTGGGGCGTAAGGATCAGTTGTGCGGAAGGAAAGAATAACGAAACAGCTTCGCCTGAGTCAATAACAAGCAAACAAATATATATATATATATATATATATATATATATATATATATATGGGATATGGCACAACGGGAGCGTTGTCAGCAAGGATAAATATATTTATTTCCCAACAGTTTCGGGAGGGAACCTCCCTTCATCAGGGGATGAGTTATAACTCATCCCCTGATGAAGGGAGGTCCCCTCCCGAAACTGTTGGGAAATAAATATATTTATCCTTGTTGACAACGCTCCCGTTGTGCCATATCCCATACCTTCACGAAGACTAACTGGCCCATTGAATTATTACTCCCACTATACATATATATATATATATATATATATATATATATATATATATATATATATATATATATATATATATATATATATATATATATATATGTTCTTCATATTAAAGTTGAAAACTATAATCCAAGCGTATATGCAAGCACAAGAGAAAAACAGCCGACGCAGATGCTGAATGTCAGTTGAAGAGCGGTCCTGTGGAGGAAAAGGAGGCAGACATAAAACATATGTGTTCATGTTGAGCTTTTGTTGTCACGTATTCACGGTTTTTTTTTCACGGTGAGTCTTTCGCCACTGTCTGAGCTCCCTTTCTGTTTAACTTATAATGTACACCAATTCGATTCTTCATCTACCAATATGCGAGCACGATGCTTCCTATTGCCATTTTCGCTCATTTCAGAAATTCTCAAGTGTTATATTAGAGGAGCTGTTTAAGCTTGCAGTGATTCTGGTCGTCCACAGTGCGAAACTTGGCGGGTTTGCACTAAAGAATGCGGTTATGTGCCAAGAAGCTACTAGCGTAGCCAACCACGCGTAAAACAGTATATCGAAACAGAGGGAAAGGCAAGTGATGGTGAGAATCAGTGACATGAAGCTAAGAAGGAAGGAAAAAAGGCGATGACGGATATCTCAAAGCATCTCATAGCCTTGTACAGTGTCGTTTACTTGCCAGTTCAGCAGCTATAGCATAACATAGCCAGGCATAGTGTAGTGTAGCAAGTCGATGGGAAAAGACAGTGAGGTTGAGGAAGAGCGATGGGAAGGATTTGAGCGAAAGAGGTGGGAGTACACTGTAGAAAAAAATAAAAAAAGAAAGATGAAAGAAGGAAGAAGATGAAGTGATGCAAAACGATGTAAAAAAGAAAGGTGAAGGACCAAGAGCAATAATAATATCTGGAATTTCGCCCACGTCCCAAAACCACGATATGATTATCAGAGTGCTATTGTGCACGGCTCTGAAAATGTCGACCACATTGGCTGCTTTAACGTTTCTTGACATCACTCTGTACACGGGCTTGTACCCTGTTGTCTCCACCGAATGGCGACCGCCGTGGCTGGGATCGAACTCAAGACCTTCGCTTCACCAGTCGAGCACCTTAGCCTCTGAAGACATCGGGCCCGGTCCATGTAGAATGTGAGGATAGATAACTAATAATATTGACACCATCAAAACTCGGTATAGAGCACCGCAGACACATAGGTGATCGAATTCAAAAGGCAGTGGTAATGTCCTGGGTGCATTCTCTTTTCCGCAAATTTCTGAATATAGGCGCCAGCTGCGGCATTACCATGCTGGTAGTTGCTCCCATTTAAGTGGGCAATGTGGGAGCCACAGTTCAAAAAATGCTAGAGGTGCCGGGAAGAAACGCATACTGCCAAATAAAACATGTGACAAAGTTCTTCCCACGTAAAATTGTAGTCATGTACTATACCTTTGTCCTGCAGACGCACATATATAGGGAAAAATGGCCGGTGCCCTAATTTGAAACTTCTTGAACGCAAGAATGCATTATAAAATAAATCAACAAACTTGTCCAAGCATTGTTTTGAGTGTGATTGTGTACAGTTTTTTTTTTGTTGACAAAGAAATCTTATTTGTGCATAATAGCACCTACGAGAGAATTGGCTGAGGTAACCCACGTATCTCAAAAAGCGAGTGACTTGTTCGAACGCAGCAACAAAACACAACTGCTGTGGTACAAGAATTTTGTAAACGCGGCAGGTGCTCGGATGCTGCACGCAACAATCAATGTAACTTCAGGGAACTAATTATTTGTGAGCTCAAAATTACTGCTCAACAGAATTGCGTTCAAACGATTTATCACACGGGGCTCCTCGAAAATCTCAGGTCAAATGCACGCCTTTGGCTTTGACAACATCATCTGTAATATCACTACATGCGGGGACATCAATGAGGCGATTGTTCAGGTTCTTCAAGTTCACTCAGAGAACGAGAAACACGCCACCTGTAGTTATGCCGGAAAAACTTTTGGACATCATCACCAGACATTTCTTACGATGCTGAGAGGAGAAGGAAAAGGTAAAGGAAGGAAAGGCAAGAAGGTCAACCAGACTAGCGTCTGAGAGACCCTAATACGTGTTAATGTGATTCAGCAAGATTTATTGAATGCGAAGCCTTTCTTAGCGATCTTCAGCGACTTTGAGCTTATATATATATATATATATATATATATATATATATATATATATATATATATATATATATATATATATATGGATCGATCCATCCTATAATCTATCTATGGATCGATCCATCCTATAATATATCTATTTATCTATCTATCTATCCATCTATCTATTTATCTATCTATCTATCTATCCATCTATCTGTTCATCTATCTATTCATCTATCTATCTATCTATCTAACCATCTATCTATTGATCTATCCATCTATCTATCTATCCATCTATCTCTCCATCTATCTACCCATCTATCTATCTATCTATCTATCTATCTATCTATCTATCTATCTATCTATCTATCTATCTATCTATCTATCTATCTATCTATCTATCTATATTGCCACTTACGTTTGGGTGTTCTCATGGTCACCCCCTTAACTTGGCAAGAACAAAAATTAGCTTGAGAGGGTAAGATGGCGTGAAAAATATGACGCGCTGGTTAAGAATTGAATAATGTCACCATCCCGTCGCGTACGTCGTCAAACACTTCTCGCCAAACAGTAGCGCGTACTCGGGGACGGCGTATGTGGCGCTAGTATGCGGGTACGTGCCACATGAGATTGACACTCGATATCTACCCAGGAACGACGTGAACACACATGGGCAATTTTAACGCGTGAGCGTTGAGCAATACCCGACATCGGTAGCGTCGACTCAATGAAAGCATAGAATAAATGACATTGCAAAGAAAAAGCTGACATAGGTAGCGTTCACCCCCCGATGAATGCAAATAGTAAATTTCAGGGTCCCAGCTGGAATTAAACCCATGTATTCTGCGTGGCAGTCAAGTATTCTACCACAAATTGACTGATATACGGGGTTTAACGTCCCAAAACCACCATATAATTATGGGAGACGCCGAAGTGGAAGGCTCCGGAAATTTCGACCACCTGGGGTTCTTTAACGTGCACCTAATCGGAGCACACAGGCCTACAACATTTCCGCCTCCATCGGAAATGCAGCCGCCGGAGCCGGGATAACCATTCTAGAACAGAGCTGTGCCAGGTCTAGGAACTAATTTTCAAATAGACACCAATCTTAGTTAAACGTCAATGGTGGTTGAAGTGCTTCCTACCCAATTTTATAAACATTACATATGTACTCCTTCGATACAGCCATCTCGTCGAATTAACGTCGATTGGGGTTAGGTGCCATGCGCTGAAGATGATTTATGTAGCAGTGTCCAGGGCCAGCATCTTCGCGCGCATCAACGCTCCATATCAGCTTCTGGCGTTAGGCCGCTGTGGTAGCTCAGTGGTTAGAGCATCGAACGCGTTATTAGAAGCTTCTGGTGTTGCTAATACGCATGTTCTAGTTGACATCGTTGCGCAAGTGCAAACATCTGGTTATGGTAATAGCATCATATTTTCAACGCATGCCTGTGCGTGCAACAATTGTACATATATGTAGCGTCATTTCATGACGTATCGCTCAATAAAAAATTGCAACACGGTCACGTTCCCTCCACCTGCTTCGCATAACGTCGATTCCCAGGTACGTGGGATCTGCCGAATTTTTATTACAGCAAACTAGCTAACATTTTGTTTATAAGGACGTTACCAGTAAATACGTTACTGCAGTATCAAAAAACCACCAACATACGACCGTAAGTATTAACCTATATGAATCGTACATTTCCGTGCGACCGTGTGTAGACCGTCTATTGAATAGTGCGCTGTAGCACCACTGTGAGTGGATTAGGGAAGGGCTAATTTGAGTGTAAATATTAACCTGGTTTTGTTAAAGGTAGGTATCTCTGACACAGCTTTTAGAATCTGATGTGTCTAAAGGTCTGCAGTGTAATTGAACCTTGCCTCAAGACAAGCTCAGGGGAGGATACAGAAAACAAGCAGGCAAAAAAAGAGCTTCACTCCATGGCCAAGGATCTCTATACTCCCCTTCAGTGTGCTCATCGACAATGTTGCAGACATAGCGAATATCAAAGGGGCGCCCGAGGTACCACCATTCGTATCCTGCAAGCTCGCACAGAAGCTGTTTCAATACGCTCTCGAGAAAAGAGAAGCAAGTGACTTTGGTATGCACGCAACAACAAGATTTTGTTTGTGACGTAAAACTGGCGCCAAGCAATTTGGCCTTCATAATTGATGAAATATGGCACAGAGTTTGGTTTTATGGTCCCGTAGCATTCCTATATGCATTCGCAGATGTGAATAGAGAAGTGTGCCGTGACTGTATACCTCTGAAATCATATTCCTAATTTGTTCAATGCCTGCATTCGTCACCCTCAAAAATAGCTTGGACATGTGCTGTTATTAGCAATGAACCTAACATGTGCAACTCAAATGTTGTAGACTTGTTAACTCGCATATACATATAGTTATTGAGAATCATGTAACCACTGTAGGAATGAATCTTTACGAAAAGCATTCACGCGATGAAATACACATGGCATACTATCTGGAATGCACCTTCGATATGTAAAAATAATAAGGAATGATTCAAAAATATGAAGGCAGTGTTAACACTTGGTTCAACTCATTCACCTTTCTTAGCGATTACAAAGCAAAACGAGCATGATACTGTAACAGCGAGCTGTGATAAGATGGTTTTATTTCTGGAGGTGAACGATGGTTGTTTGCGGCAGCACACTGCGATCGTGCCAAGACTCCTCGTCTTCCTCTGCTTCTCTTCTCTACCTTTCTCTAGTCTGTTACATTCCCCCGCAAGCAGACGAAGCCCGTAGGGCGAGTTATGATGCACAAGGAAGGTGGAAAGGTTTCAGGCGAGCCACGTGAGTGAGCTGCGTTCTGCTCGATTGTCGACCATTGGACAAAAGACGAGCTATTACGTAAGTGAGCTGGCTTAGACGCTCCAAAACTACAAATGGGCCTGAATATCGTGACAGAAGCTTTTGACACAATCCACGCTTGCGTTGCGGTGTCCAAAGTAATACCAAGTCACCTTTTTCGAATAAAACTGGTTTGTGGCGGTTGTCGTATCGTTCCTTCGAACGACGTTGAGAGGCCAGAGTATGAAGACGAGCGATTCGACGGGCTTCTTCCGCGAGGCACAGGGTGTTTGATACAGAGTCGTCATTGTGTAGAATGAAGGGTAAGAAAGTGTCTAGAGGGCTTAGTGGCAACCTTGCGTACAACAGATAAAATGGGCTGAAGTTCGTTGTTTCATGTTTTGCCGTGTTGTACGCGTACGTGATAAAAGGCAGCACTTCATCCCAGTTCTTATGATTGGAAGAAACATACATGGCAAGCATGTTGGTCAGCGTTCTGTTTGTCCGTTCAACGAGGCCATTCGTCTGTGGGTGATACGGTGTGGAATGACAGAACTGTGTCGTGCACATGCGTAGTAATTCTTCAACGGCATCGGCAGTGAACTGGCGGCCACGGTCGCTGATAAAAAAATTGCCCGCAGCTTCCCTCGGGGGAACACTGAGGAGGATGCGGAGCATATAATTGGTTAACGGGGTGTTAAAGTGCGACTTACTTGGGTCGATGGCTAAATTGGTTAACGTGGTTGTGAAATGGGGTGTTAAATTGCGACTTACTTGGGTCGATGGCTAAATTGGTTAACGTGGTTGTAGGAGGGGGTGTTAAATGAGTGAACACGTACACACGTATGCGAAAGGGCGGCGCTGGTCGAAGGGACATCGATCATTGTGTTTGTGGATTCGTTGGAATTCATTTCACCGCGACCTTGGACGTCGACGCGCCGTACAAACCAACCGACGAGCGGCAACTGAGCGAGCGAGCGCCGACCTTGAGTATATATACAGCACGACGGCGCATGCACTGTCAGCTGTTGAATGTTCTCGAAGCGCGACGCCACGTGCGCGTCCACTGGAGAATCAGGAGAATTGTAGATGTCGAACGCGGTGTGTAGAGGAGGAAGGGTGCACAGATGGTGGAGGAGTGAAGCGCGCGCGGTGTGTAGAGGAGGAAGGGATGCACAGATGGTGGAAGAGTGGGCGACGGCGCGACGGCGCATGCGCGCGCGTCAGCTGTCGAATGTTCGAGAAGCGGTGTGGACGGCGCGGACGGCGCGGACGGCGCACTACAAGGCGCGAGTATAAGATGCTCCGCATCTAAAACACGCGGTGGGCCATGGCGGAGGACCAGGGAGTGAAGCAAGAAGTCCGCCACGTATGCAGCGGTAGAAGAGGGAATAGCTGCGGTTTTGGCATACCGCGTAAGATGATCTACGCAGACGATTATCCAGCGCTTCTTGTTGTTAGATAACGGAAATGGACCCATAATGTCAATTCCTACTTGTTCAAAAGGTGTGCTGGGTGGTGTTAACGGCTGAAGGAGACCTGGTGTAGCGGTGGCCGGGCGCTTGTGACGTTGGCACGTCTCGCAGCTAGCGACGTAACGCTTCGTCGTTTCGTACATCTTGGGCCAGTAAAAGCGTTCCTGCGTGCGGTTCAGCGTTCTAATGAAGCCGAAGTGACCGGACGTCGCATCGTCATGCATAGCACGTAGAACTTCGGAGCGAAGGCTCTCGGGGACATCTAGAAGAAAACGTGCTCCAGGTCTGGAGTAGTTAGTTTTATAGAGCAACTTGTCTCGGACCGTAAAGCGACTGCTGTGTTGGGAGGCACGTGCGGCGGCAAAAAGAGGATCCAAGTTGAGATCGTTGCGTTGTTCTCTCTGGAAATCAGCCGCGTTGGAGAACGTGCTTGTAACAGCAGCTAGGCAGTCGTCAAAATTCTCAGCATCGCAGTCAGTAGTCGCAAGAGGAATCCGGGAGAGGCAGTCTGCGTCAGCGTGACGACGGCCACTCTTGTACGACACCGTAAAGTCGTATTCCTGAAGTTGCAGCGCCCAACGTGCGAGGTGGCCAGAGGGGTTACGCAAACCGACCAGCCAGCATAACGAATGGTGATCGGTAATTATCTTAAATGGCCTCCCGTAAAGATAACCACGAAACTTCTGTACAGCGAAAACAGCTGCCAGACATTCCTGTTCCGTAACTGTGTAATTGCGTTTTGATTTGCTCAGGCAACGGCTGGCATATGCCACGACATGCTCTGCGCCATTGTGACGTTTTACAAGCACCGCGCCTACACCGATACCACTAGCATCCGTGTGGACCTCAGTCAGGCAAGATGGATCGAAGTGACGCAACAGTGGTGCTGACGTTAGTACAAACTTAAGTTGTGAGAATGCGGCGTCACACTCTGGTGTCCAGTTGAAGGTTGCATCTTGTCGCAAGACGTTTGTCAGCGGGTACACGATCTCCGCAAATCGTGGAACAAAACGACGAAAATATGAGCATAGGCCGACAAATGAGCGAAGTTCTCGTGCGGACTGCGGTGATTTAAAAGAGCTCACTGCTTCTATCTTGCGAGGATCGGGTCTGACGCCATCCTTGTCGACCAAGTGCCCCAGCACGAGAGTTTGACGTTCGCCAAAGCGACATTTTTTAGAATTCGGAACCAGCCCGGCTTTTTCGATGCAGTCGAGAACAAGACTGAGACGATTGTTATGTTCCTCAAACGTACGGCCAAAGATCACAACATCGTCAAGGTAGCACATGCATATCTCCCATTTTAGACCACGTAATACTGTGTCCATAAATCTTTCAAAGGTGGCTGGAGCATTACAAAGGCCAAAAGGCATGACATTAAATTCAAATAAGCCATCCGGAGTTATGAAAGCAGTCTTTTCTTTGTCGCCGGGTTCCATAGGTATTTGCCAATAACCTGACCGCAAATCAAGCGTTGAAAAATAGGAAGCGGCATGCAAGCAATCTATGACGTCATCAATTCGTGGTAAGGGATATACATCTTTCTTCGTCACAGTGTTTAGACGCCTGTAATCTAGGCAGAATCTCCAGGAACCATCCTTTTTCCTGACAAGAATTACCGGGGCTGCCCACGGGCTGGACGACTCTTGCATGACCCCTTTGTTCAGAATGTCCTTTACTTGTTCGGCGATAACTTTGCGCTCAGAGGATGACACTCGGTAAGGCTTTTGGCGGATGGGGTGTGCAGAGCCAGTGTCTATTCTGTGACGAGCGCGGGACGAGGGTAACTGAAGGGGTGCATCTCTATGTTTGAAGTCGAAAGCAGCAAAATGACGGGAAAGGACCTGCACCAGCGCTTGCCGTTCCGTCGCACTGAGAGTCTTGCTGATCACAGCGAGCATTAGATCTTCATTATGGCGAATATCACAAGCAGAGGAAGAAGGCGGGAGGTCCGTAGCTATTGCTGCTATCGAGTTGCATGAGGCTTCATCAAAGAGAGCTATCTTCATCCCGCGAGGAAGCACAACCGGCGTGGCAGAACAGTTCAGCGCCCACAATGTTGCTACTCCTTTAGTAATGCACACAACAAAACAAGGCACAAGTATGTCCTTCTTAAAACAGTGCTTGCGCAGAGGCCCCACTACGAGGTCAACACAAGCATCATCAACCGCTGTGGAAGAGACTCGAACGGGTGTCAGGCACCAAGATGGTGCTATCACTTCTTCAATCACACTAAGTGTGTTCCTGTCTTCGCCACGGTAGTCTTCTTCGGAAAGCGACGGTAGAAACAAATTGTTTAGTGATATTTCCCCACTACCACAGTCAACGGAAGCACCGCATTGCTCCAGGAAATCGATACCAAGAATGACATTGTGCGAACAACGAGATAGAACCAGAAATTCTGATACAGATACTTTTCCAGCCAATGAAACACTGACAGCACATACACCAAGAGGATTAAGCCACTCGCCGCCTACACCACGAAAGGTGATTGTATCGTCCCATGAAAACATAACTTTGCGACCTAAGCGGTTTCTGAAGGCGAGGCTCATCACAGACACAGTCGCCCCAGTGTCAACTAAAGCCATCGTCGGTATTCCATCAATCAACACATTCACTTTGTTTTTGATCATAGCAATAGGCAGAGGCATATCTTGAAAAGACCGTCCGGCGACCTCACCTCCATTGGCCGCGAATGCTAGTTTCCCGGCGGCGGAGAAGAACGACGCAGAGGAGACGGCGAGCGACGAGAACGGTTAGATGGTGGTGTCAAACTCCGCTCGGATGCTGGCGAATCACTGCGTCTGGTCTCGTGCAAAAAACGGTCCCTTGGAAATAAGTCGGTTGTTCGCAGGTCATATGAAGCACCGGGTCTTAGTGGCGAAGACATGGCTGGTGTCCTTCGTGATTGGCGGCGTTGTTGGCGGCAATACCGAGCAATATGCCCAGTGAAACCACAGTTGTAGCACACGGGAGGGTCACGGTTTATACTGTATTGATCGGAACGAATCCTGGACCGCTGCTGTCGGCGAGGAAGTTCGTTATGAGGCGAAGAACGGGTTTCTGCCATTCTCTAGAATCCACTGTATTCGCCGTAAGTCGCATCTTGGTAGTAGGGTCGGTACTGTCCTTGCCGCAGCGGGACGTAGTCCGGCTGAGAACCCTGAGTATAAGAATGTGGCTGTGCTCGTCGTGATCGCGCGTCATAGGCAGGGCTTCTATCGTATAGACGTGGCTGATACTGAGGTGTGGCATCAGAATCCTCAAAGCCTTCCGCCACTCGGTGCGAGGAGAGTGAAGCAACGTTTCGCTCGAACTCTGGTGGCTGATAGGGAGGATGAGTTCTTGGGCGGTTTGCCACTTGCGCGTACAGGCCGAGTTCTTCACGTACGATCTGCCGGATTGTTGTTGCAAGATCAAGCGCCTGGTTGCTGTCTATGCTCGCGATGGTCGTCACATTGGGCAGCCTGCCGAACTTTGGCGTGATGCGCCTCATCTTTAGTTGCTCAAAATTGCGGCAATGACGAATGACATCGGTTACAGACGTCAAGGTGTCTTTCGTGATGAGGAAACTGTAAACATCCTCGGTGATTCCTTTTAGAATGTGCCCGACTTTGTCTTTCTCAGACATTCCGGAGTCAATGGTCCTACATAGCTTTATGACTTCCTCAATGTAGGTCGTGCAAGTTTCACCTGGCATTTGAGCGCGTTGCATTAGCGTCTGTTCTGCTCTTTTCTTTATCATTGTTGGGTCGCCGAAACGGTCTTTGATTTCAGAAACAAATCTGTCCCACGTCGTTAGCATTTCCTCCCGATTCTCGTACCACATTAATACAGTATCGGTCAGAAAGAACACGACGTACAAAAGCTGAGAAGCGGCATCCCATTTGTTAGCGGCGCTCACCCGTTTGTAATGGATGAGCCAAGCCTCGACGTCTTCATCTGGTCTGCCGGCAAAGGGACGAGCATCTCTCAGTTGTGAGGCCGAACTGGTCGGCGCAGAAATCGAGAGGGGTCGGTGTTCGTTTGCGTTGTGGGACATGTCCAGCCCAGATGAATTCAGTGGAAGTCCAACAATGCGACGGCTCCGTCGAAGAACTTGCGGTTCACCTTCCGTCTTCGGGTGTCGATTACCCAGCACATCCACCACAATTGTAACAGCGAGCTGTGATAAGATTGTTTTATTTCTGGAGGTGAACGATGGTCGTTTGCGGCAGCACACTGCGATCGTGCCAAGACTCCTCGTCTTCCTCTGCTTCTCTTCTCTACCTTTCTCTAGTCTGTTACAATACCATTTCTTATCCCTCTTACCCATTCTGAAACTTCCAAACTTACCGCACTTGCAAGCGGAAATAATTTTCTGCATGCGCCACCAAACCATGGGTCTCATCACAAATCTTCCCGGTTATAAAGCATCAACGTTCCAGTCATTACTGCACTGAACCACTTCGCAGCTGTCGTTCATTTGTTTTATGTCTTCGTCGTATCAGTTATACAGAGTTCTGATACTGCCACCAGTTTCTTCTGGTGGCGATTTTGAGTCAGCACTTTGCGGTTACGCCAGTAGCCGATTCAAAAGTGCTTCGATCAACGGTCAGAACGCACCGAAGGGGGAATAAGATCGGAGGATTTCTGTGTTTTGTTATAGTGGATGGCTGCAGTTTTGTGCTGCTACAAACGCAGCAAAATAGCTGGGACACTTCACCTCACACTTCTTTCCATTCGTTATTCTTAAACAATACTCTTTTAGTGGTCATGAACAGACGATTGCGAATCAATAGTCTGTTTCGCAAATATAGATTTATGTGCCTGACGAGCGAATAGTCGAAACAGAATGTCACGATCTGTTATATTTGCCTTTCTGGAGGGCATATGCCATTTCCTTTCATGGATAACTTTAAAAAAAGATTACGAGAAGAGAATGGGGAGAAAAAAGAAACTAACCTGTCATACACTGCCTGCCTACTTTCTAAAGAATTTTCTGATAATGCTTTACGAAAACACCGGAAAAAACGAGCACACTCACGCAGCGATGCCTCTGTTTGCATGTATAAAGGCACAGCGTTGATCCGAATATCATGGGATCTGTTGATGCGTGTGCCATTTTTCACACCTGCAAACAGGCACGTCAAGTCGAAGTCTCGACGGCACAACAGCAACAACAATAACAACGAAAAACTCTCGAAGGCACAGGTGTTAACCTATTCCCGCATGATATCACAATATTTAGGCACACCATATTCCAGATTGATGGCACAGCGATACAAAGCTACCGGGCGTTGATATTGCGCAAAGTAAAAGTGAGAGGGTAGAGTCTTTCCTTTATGTTTTTATTGTTTTGATGGGGCAAAAGAGGCAAGAGGAGTTGAAAGACGTCTTTGAATTTCGAAGCTCAAGAAATTTTCCTTGAAGCCTTTCGATATCCTATAGCTGCTTAGGCGTTTTCAAGACTGTGTGCCTCAAGAGGTATACCTCGTCTATAAGCAGCATCGGGCTGTCACCTGAGCATTTGATTGTGCACACGGTTCTATTCTCGGTGTTTCGAGCTTCGATCATCCTCTATTTTGAAATATTCCAAACAGATATATTCCTCAAGTTTTATATTGGGATGTTTAGGGCAAATGTACTCCCCCAAAAGGCATTTGAGCCCCCGCAAAAAAAACAATTTTATTTTGTTTTCAATTACAGTCATGAACTGATTACGCCCAGGCCTAATGGTTGGGCAGTTCTCGCAAAGCTGGAAAGACGAAGATGAATGAACTGGGTCATATATTTTTGCACAAAACGATGGAGCACAAAATAATTTATCAACCGTTTTCAGAACATCGGCAGCATCAATGTTTCAAGCAAAATAAGCAAGTTCACCGCTTGCTAATGAGTAAAGTGCCTGAGAGTAAATATATATATATATATATATATATATATATATATATATATATATATATATATATATATATATATATATATATATATATATATATATATATATATATATATATATATATATATGGTGGGGTGAAATTTAATGGATCTGGTGGAAAATGCGGTAGAAAGAGAGGTCGACAAACATGTGAAAAAACACTAGTTTTACTAACGTTTCAGCAGGTGGGCTGGCCTTCGTCGGAGTGAATCAATGATCACTCCGACGAAGGCAGGCCCACCTGCCGAAACGTTAGTAAAACTAGTGTTTTTTCACACGTATATACACATATATATATATATATATATATATATATATATATATATATATATATATATATGCGTCTGTGTTTGCGTTTCAAAGAACAGCTATGCATGAGTCGGTTACGCCACTTTTTCTTCATCTAATTCCACGCATTTTTACGCATCTCGGTAGTTGCTCGACTCACTTCGTTACATTCCTTGTAGCATGCATCATTTAAAACAGCTTAAATATGAGGTGTCACCGCACCCGTATTTATGTTTGTACAGCGATTCCAAGACGGACAATCCACAAAACAGCATACATTTCCATATTTTTTGCATGTCGATTGTAAACACAGCATAAGCCAGCAGACACGTTTTTTAATATGCTGAATCCCCACCAATTTCAGTGTTTTTTTTGAGAAAATTATTTCTGAGCTTTAGTGTTCCGAGTGTTCTCCTGCCTTCTATTTTCGAGAATGGGAACATTCAGCCGCATTGCAAATATATGCGTTATGATATATGATGCAAATGGCTGGCGTTGTGATGCAAATATGCACGTTGAATGATCCCTATTCAGCAGTGCGAGTTACATTTCGCTAACCAATGTGGTGGCTTAGTTCCTGCGACGTCACGTTGCCAACCAAGAAGTTTTCATTAGGAGTTTTTAAGAAGTTTCCAAGTCAAAGCTTTTTTCGTAAGTACTCCGTGATCTGAGTAATTGCTGTATTTTTTATTATCACTTGCCTAGACGCTCACACAGTTACAATCATATTGCCCAGTGCAGGTTAGGTAAAATTGTTTCGCTCCCTCTGTCAACCAGTGTTCCGGAAAGCAGCCTTGTGGATGGTAGAGAACACGCAGTTATTGCTTTTATGTTCATTTATATTTTATGAACATTTCTTTGTTGACTTGCATGTGCATGTCTGTCTCATCCCCAGGCGTGACAACTAGTTTGGAATAAGAGAGCCCGCGGCAGTACAGGAATATTCTCAATTCGAACGTGGGATTAGTTCACCAGGCTGTACTAATGGCGCAGAACTGCGCAAAGTTAAGCCCACTTGAACGCCCAAAATGGCTCTTCCATTTTTCATGTTTTCTTCCTTTTTTTTCACGTTTAATCGCCTGTACGCATCTTCAGCACAAAGACGTGACCCACAGCTTAGTCGAATCAGAGCCCATGTAAGACTTGCTTGGCACAGTGTAATGAACCTTTGCCCTTTTTTCACTGCTCAAAAACCTGCCAGCTCTCCTGGGACCTCAATCGTAATGGGACTTTGGCGTGCTTGCTAGCCACTGGAAATGATAGTTCCCCGAAAACTTGCTTTTTATTCACCGTATTGCTAGAGCACGTGCGGGGGTGGATTAAAATGTAAAATAAAGCGACAGGTCAAACGAATGTCTTCTCTCCGCATCGCGCAGCAGTTTTATCCATACATTGCTTTAGAAAACATCGTAGCTTCCTTACATTCAACGCGATTCTAGCGAGGAGTAATTGTAGGGATGGCGTAATTTCAATGCGTGAAGCTTTTATTTGTCGTGTGTTGATTTCAGCTATCTGGTACGTCGTGCCAAGCGACAAAAATTCTAGCAGCGTTAGCAGTGTACTAAGACTAGTTGCATACGTTCCCAACATCCTGCAAAATGTGTGTGTTGCACTGGCCAGTGAATTGAACAGAAAGAGCAATAACAACAATACCTTGTGAAAAGCTCAGGTGGTCTAAATTTCCGGTGCCCTCCACTACGGCGTATCTCATAATCATATAGTGGTTTCGGGACGTTATACCCCCTATATCAATCAATATCATCACTCAACCTTGTGAAAAGCTAGAAACTGGGAACCTGTGATGAACCATAAAAAAGAAACAACTTGCAAAGTTGGAGGTTCAGAAATTTTGTATCTCTTGCGTTCATGAAGTGCCCCGCAACTTCATGAACGTCATGCCTAAGGCAGGAGTTAGAATATTGTTTAGTACCTTCAAGCATCTCGCTGAATTAATAGTGTGAGTCAATCGTCGGGGGATAAAACTAGCCTCTTGAATGGGCCGTAGTGGCACCTACTGATTTTGAACTCTCGGCTTTTATGTAAGAATGAACCCTCTCTTCTTGAACGATGAGTCACGCTGGAAATAGGCGAAGACGAGAGGAGACAGAAGCAGCTTTAACTAACAAGCGTAATTGGTTAAGTTGACACGGGAATGTGCACAACAAAAAAAACAATCAGCAAACATTTCTTGCCATATCAAGTTTCCTGATAAAGAGAGGATAAAAAGAAGTCGTAATTTTCGCTTGACCAAGATTTGGGTCACTCCTATACAAGACATACAATGAGAAAATTATGCCCACATGCACACAGGTGCAAACAGCGTCGCAATGTAAACAGCGGCGAGGCGTCTTCTCTGAGCAGTTTGCGAAGCTCGAGAGTGCACAATGCGCACACGTCTTTTTTTTAATTGTGAGCCTGCTCGTCCCCACTCGCTTTCGGGTGCACGCTGATGGGAACAAAAAAAAATAAACGAAGTTAATGTGCCACTTTCGCGGTCGCCACAAAAGAACCCTGCGGTGTTGTTGTAAAGATAGTAAAAACTTGTGCTTACAATGACCGCTGTGAACCTCGTTCTCCGCCGTGTTTTCAGACCTTCTGCGGGGCGCAAAACACGCTTTGCGTCAGTTCTTATAAAATAGACATATTATAAGGCTATAAGACTATTATAAGACATATTATAAGACTCTGCGTGCAAAATTTTTGCATATGTTGAGCGTCATTTCATGACGTGCCGCTCAACAAATAAAATTGGAGCAGCTTCACCTTATCTCTGTATGCTTCGCATAACGTTGATTCCCAGGTACGTTGGATCTGCCAAATTTTCTCATCAAACTTCGATAGATAGATAGATAGATAGATAGATAGATAGATAGATAGATAGATAGATAGATACGCTCGAAGTAGCTGAATGTCGCTAAGAAATGTTTTGCATTTAATAAAAAATTAAGTCTTTAGAATCATAGACAAATAGGGAAGAGGTGTCCGACATCTGAGTATGTTCATGTACGCATTTTGTGTGTGCATGCACATATAAATGCACAAAATGTAATCATTTTGGGGGGGGGTGGTGTGGTTAAGCTTTCTTAAACAGACACCCACTTCTTGTGCCCTACGGCAACACACCGTTCAATAGAAGCCTTTTTGTCGGTTTGTTGGAAGTGGTAGGCCAGTGTTCCGCTCTCTTCAATCAACTTGGAACCTTCCGAATCAAAAGAAAGTACTTCATCGGTCTAATGGGGAGACAGATCAACAAAGGTCTACGTTAACGTTTGACAAGAATTTCACCTGCAATAATTAAAAATGATATTCAACTTGGATTAGTAAAATACCTATTCACAACACAAGATACACCTCCCCTGGCTGTCGCTTATTAAAATATTGTCTATATTATAAAACCAAAGACAAAAAGAGAAAAAGAAGTGTTGCAAAAAAATGTTTGTACAGTTATGTTCTAATACCGTTGTCAAACGGCACCACTGAGATGGTTATCTTTCGTTTACGTTCCCATATTTGTTTAGACAAGCAGATCAACACCAAATTGAATGCGATTTTTTATCTGCAAGTGATCGAAGATGGGGCCAGTGTGAACTGAGAAGACTTATGGTTTGTGCAGCAGAAGTGATCAAGCATGGCTCACCGGTAATGGCCCACCGGTAACTAAACTGTCTGAACTTTTAACGCTACGCATCCATCGGTCAAATAAAACCGATAATCCTTCGATAATGTCACGATTCTGCAATCAGGGCACTATTCCCCGGTCCCTTATCTCTCGCTGCCACTCAGGTAATATCAGCAGCTTAGATTCTCGAAGCGTCCATCTCAATAAAGCCTTGCACTGTGCGATTAACCTTTAAACATATGCACTGTGCACCCTGTATCCTGATTTAACTTGAACGCTCACGTCTTGAGAGCGGGAATAATGGAGATTATTTAGATCCAAATGCTGCGTCCATACCATGTAATAATAAGCAGTTTCGTTTCGACCGACTCCCGGTTGAGGAAACGGCGCTGCATTTCAGTAAATCGTTTACAATGGCCGCCCAGTCTATTGGCATTTGTTAGACGCTTAACGTGGCAATATTGTCACGAGGTCGTGACGTGGCCAAAGACAGGAAACTTCGTGTTGGGATTTAACTGTTGTTTTGGGCGAACCTGTGCCCTGTAAAGGGAAAGTCTAAATACAGCAGCAGTCTTGCACAGATAGCAGTCTCGGACTGATAGCGGCGAACGCAGCGTCGGCTTTCGATCAACAACTGACAAGCGGCGAAGCGCGTCGGCATTTATACCCTTGCCGTCGAATGTTCTAGCGTTATCGCTGGCGGTGGCGTAGGTTCCAGAACAATCTGTACCGTTCGCACAGTGGGCGTGATCTTATCGAAATGATCTACTACAGTCCGGAACCTTCTCGAAACCTGCAGGCGCGGTTTGCGCCGAGAATCGTGTGGTGTTTCGGAACGATAACAAAAACGTGTGAAATGGAACGTGGCATTGCCCCCCTCTGAAAAAAGGCATCGTCCCGATGCTTTACCTAAAGATGAAGGTACAATAATAATGCAAGAAAGTACAATGAATAAATTACAATACAACAATAATACAAAAAACACTGTTTCAGTTTGTTAACGTGCATGAAACGGCTTGAGGCGCGCGACATGGACGACTTCAGGTCGCGATCGGCGTCGTTGAGAGTTCGCGATGTCGTCGGGGAAAACCTCGTAATCAAGTGGGCCGAGACGTCGAACCACCTTGTACGGTCCGAAGTACCGTCGCAGAAGCTTTTCACTTAGTCCACGTCGGCGTACCGGCGTCCACACCCAAACACGTTCACCGGGCTGGTATTCCACGAAGCGTCGTCGAAGGCTGTAACGGTGGCTGTCGGTCGTCTGTTGATTCTTGATACGGAGACGCGCAAGTTGTCAGGCTTCTTCGGCGCGTTGAAGGTACTCGCTCACATCAAGGTTTTCTTCGTCGGTGACGTTGGGTAACATGGCATCGAGCGTCGTTGCCGGGCTCTTTCCGTAGACCAATTTGTATGGAGATATCTGCGTCGTCTCCTGCACCGCTGTGTTGTATGCGAAGGTCACATACGGAAGAATGGCGTCCCACGTCTTGTGTTCGACATCGACGTACATTGACAGCATGTCGGCAATCGTCTTGTTAAGCCGCTCGGTGAGGCCGTTGGTCTGTGGGTGGTACGCTGTCGTCCGGCGGTGGTTTGTTAGGCTGTATGCCAAGATCGCTTGAGTTAAGTCGGATGTGAATGCCGTTCCTCTGTCGGTGATAAGGACCTCCGGGGCGCCGTGACGTAGGACGATATTTTCGACGAAGAACTTAGCTACCTCGGATGCACTGCCTTTTGGCAGGGCTTTCATCTCGGCGTAGCGGGTGAGGTAGTCGGTAGCTACCACGATCCACTTGTTTCCGAAAGCCGACGTCGGGAACGGCCCCAGTAGGTGCATACCAATCTGCTGGAAAGGTCGGCAAGGTGGATCAATTGGCTGCAGAAGTCCCGCTTGCCTTGTCGGCAGTGTCTTGCGTCGCTGACAGTCCCGGCATGTCCTCACATAACGAGTGACGTCGGTGGTAAGACGTGGCCAGTAGTACCTTTCTTGTATCCTCGCGAACGTGCGGGAAACACCGAGGTGCCCTGCCGTCGGATCGTCGTGCAGGGCCTGCAGGAGTTCTGGTCGCAGAGCTGAAGGCACCACAAGGAGTTACTTAGCTCGAAGCGGTAAAAAGTTTTTCTTTTGTAGAAGACCGTTTCGTAGAAAGAACGACGCAAGTGCGCGCTTGAATACCTTCGGGACTTCGGCGGTCCTGTCTTTGAGGTATTCTATTAGGGCTTTAAGTTCCGGGTCGGCCCGCTGTCGTTCAGCGAAGTCGTCGGTAGTTATCGTTCCCAAGAAGTAGTCGTCATCCGAGTCGTCGGGTAGCGGTTGGTCGACAGGCACACGAGAGAGACAGTCAGCGTCGGAGTGTTTTTTGCCGGACTTGTAAATGACAGTAATGTCATATTCTTGAAGTCTCAGGCTCCATCGTGCGAGGCGACCTGAAGGGTCCTTCAAGGTGGCTAGCCAACACAAGGCGTGGTAGTCGCTCACAACTTTGAAGGGCCTGCCGTAAAGGTAGGGGCGAAATTTCGACGTAGCCCAGATGATGGCGAGGCACTCCTTTTCTGTTGTGGAATAATTTGCTTCTGCTTTGGATAGCGATCGGCTGGCGTAACTAATAACCCTTTCAAGTCCGTCAGCCCTCTGCACAAGAACGGCGCCAAGACCTACGCTGCTTGCGTCAGTATGTATTTCTGTCTCGGCGAATTCGTCGAAATGGGCAAGTAACGAAGGCGTCTGGAGGCGATGTTTAAGCTACTGAAAAGCGTGTTCCTGTGGCGTTTCCCACTTGAACTCTACGTTGGCCTTGGTAAGGTTAGTGAGAGGATTGGCGATGCGGGCGAAGTTTTTCACGAACCGCCTATAATAGGCGCACAGGCCCAGAAATCGGCGCACGGCCTTCTTGTCAGTGGGCGGCGGGAAGTCGGTGATGGCGGCTGTTTTCCGTGGATCGGGACGAACTCCAGACTTGCTGATAACGTGCCCCAGAAACAAGAGCTCCTCATACGCAAATCTGCACTTTTCTGGCTTCAGTGTGAGTCCGGACGTCTTGATGGCTTGAAGTACAGCTTCAAGGCGCCGAAGATGCTCGTCGAAACTCGAGGAAAACACGACGACGTCGTCCAAGTACACAAGGCAAGTCTGCCACTTCAATCCTGCCAGTACTGTATTCATAACGCGTTGAAAAGTTGCAGGCGCTGAGCAAAGGCCGAAGGGCATCACCTTAAACTCGAAGAGGCTGTCCGGTGTTATAAACGCCGTCTTCTCTCGGTCTCTTTCGTCGACTTCGATTTGCCAATAGCCAATCTTGAGGTCCATTGACGAGAAGTACTTGGCGTTATGGAGCCGATCAAGTGCGTCGTCTATTCGTGGGAGAGGATACACGTCCTTTCTTGTGATTTTGTTCAGGCGGCGATAGTCCACGCAGAAACGTAGGGCCCCATTCTTTTTCTTCACTAACACCACTGGGGATGCCCACGGAATCTTGGACGGCTGGCTAATGTCATCTCGCAGCATTTCATCAACTTGTCTCTTCATTGCCTCACGTTCTCGCGTCGAAACCCTGTACGGATTCTGACGGAGTGGTCTGGCATTTTCTTCGGTTATGATTCGATGTTTTGTGATTGGGGTCTGCCGAATTTTCGATGACGACGAAAAGCAATCTTCGTATTGCAGGAGCAGGGCCTTGAGCTGTTCTTGCTTATCGTTCGGAAGTCTGGGATTGACGTCGAAAGCTATGGGAGGGGCTTGGTTCCTCTGAGCAGGTTCCGCAGAATCGGTGAGGGCGAAAGCACTGGTGGCTTCGGCAATTTCTTCGATGTATGCGACCGTTGTTTCTTTGTTCACATGTTTGTACTCATTGCTGAAATTCGTGAGCATAACCGTTGCTTTGCCTCCCCGCAGCTCTGCAATTCCTCTTGCGACGCAAATATTTCGGGTGACCAACAGATGCTGACTGCCTTCAACGACGCCTTCCAAGTCAGGTGATTTAGGAGCGCCGACTGAAATAATGACGCTTGAGCGAGGCGGAACGGTGACTTGTTCTTCCAGCACATTCAAGGCATGGTGTCCTGACGGCGTGCGCGGCGGTAGTGCTTCTTCTGTGGATAACGTTATCGACCTTGTTTTTAGGTAGATGACAGCACCATGGAGGCATAAGAAGTCCATGCCAAGGATGACATCTCTCGAGCAACGCTGTAGGACTACGAAGTCTGTAGGATAAATACGGCCATTAATGGTGACTCTCACTGTGCAGATTCCTGCAGGCGTTACGAGATGACCTCCGGCTGTGCGGATTTCAGGGCCTTTCCAAGCTGTCCTAATTTTCTTCAACTTCGCGGTGAACGACCCACTGATGACAGCATAGTCGGCTCCAGTATCGACGAGAGCAGTCACACTGTGGCCGTCGATAAGAACGTCGAGGTCGCTAGTTCGCCGTCTCGCATTACAGTTAGGGCGTGGCGTCGGGTCACGGCTGCGTCGGCTTGTTCCGCTGCTTCCATGTTGCGTCGTCCGGCCACCTTCGGTAAGTGAGATTTTGCCTTCAGGGCTTTGCTGGTTGGTGTTGTGTTCAAAAAGCTCCGTCGCGTTGGCGTCGTCGTCGGAGGATCTTCGGTAGTTCGTCGCACAGCAACCGCACCTCCATCGGTTGCTGCCCTTAGTTTCCCGGATACGGGCTAGGAGACCGGCCCCGCGTTGGGCCAGAGTACTGCCGGGGGTGCGGTGACATGCGGCGGCTGGGCGACGGCGAACGGGAAGGACTTCGTGGTGTTCATTGAGTTCCTGCCAGGTAGTCGGCGATGTCACGTGGCCGATCTCCTGGCTGCGGACGCGGTGCATTGACGGCGATGCCACGCAGTCCCATCTGTCGGTACTGGCTACGGCGGTATGTGTGCCCGGCCTCGCCGCAGTGGTAGCAGAGCGGGCAGTTGTCAGGTGCACGCCAAACGTCCGTTTTCCTCGGTGCACTGCGCTGGCCCGCTGGGGAACGGTAGGACGTTGGTTGGGGTGGTGGCGGCGGTGGCGTCTGGCGACGGAAGTGTGACGGGGCGGCGTTTTGGCGTGGACGGGGAGGAGCGTTGTGGCGCACTGCAGCGGCGTAGCTCATAGTTTCTGGCTCGGGTGGCGGTGTTTCGGAATTCGAAGCGATTGCCGGACTTCTTCTCGCACAATGTCGGCGATCGAATCCACTTGAGGCTGCGCCGAAGGCAACAGTTTGCGCAGCTCTTCCCGCACGATCGCTCGGATCGTTTCACGCAGGTCGTCGGAGTCACTGGCTTGAGCAGCAGCGCATTCTGGAGTCAGGCGACGATTATACTGTCTGGTGCGCATGTCCAGCGTTTTTTCGATGGTGGTCGCCTCGGATACAAATTCTTGGACGGTGTTCGGTGGATTCCTCATTAGTCCCGCGAAGAGCTCCTGTTTGACCCCTGGCATGAGGAAACGAACTTTCTTTTCCTCAGGCATGTCTGGGTCAGCGTGACGGAATAGGCGGGTCATCTCCTCTGTGAAAATTCCAACCTTTTCATTGGGTAGCTGAACCCGGGTCTCGAGTAGAGCAGCGGCCCTCTCTTTGCGAGCGACGCTTGCGAACGTTTGCAGAAATGCGCCGCAGAAGACATCCCACGTTCGGAGCGTGGACTCCCGATTCCCTAGCCATGTCCTTGCGGTGTCTTCCAGGTAGAAGTACACACGACGGAGCTTTTCTTCGTCGTCCCAGTTGTTGAGGGTGGCCACACGGTCGTATGTTTCTAGCCAGGTTTCCGGGTCTTCAAACGATGAGCCATGGAACGTTGGTGGTTCCCTGAGTTGATGAATGACGATCGCGAGCTGGGACGCTCCGGTTGTCATTGTCGCTGCAGTCGAGGTCATGGTCTTGGTCTTCCGCGCCTTGTCTTGTAGAAGGCCGTACTCCGGTGGGAGACCTTGCTGTCGGCGGCTCGTTCGCTGCTCTTGGTTGGCGTCGGTGTCTTCTCTGCGACGGGGGCTGGGTTCACGGCTTGACGGGGGCGTCCGGTACATGAACGAAGCAGCACCTCCACCAGATGTCACGAGGTCGTGACGTGGCCAAAGACAGGAAACTTCATGTTGGGATTTAACTGTTTATTTGGGCGAACCTGTGCCCTGTAAAGGGAAAGTCTAATTACAGCAGCAGTCTTGCACGGATAGCAGTCTCGAACTGATAGCGGCGAACGCAGCATCGGCTTTCGATCAACAACTGACAAGCGGCGAAGCGCGTCGGCATTTATACCCTTGCCGTCGAATGTTCTAGCGTTATCGCTGGCGGTGGCGTAGGTTCCAGAACAATCTGTACCGTTCGCACAGTGGGCGTGATCTTATCGAAATGATCTACTACAGTCCGGAACCTTCTCGAAACCTGCAGGCGCGGTTTGCGCCGAGAATCGTGTGGTGTTTCGGAACGATAACAAAAACTTGTGAAATGAAACGTGGCAATATTAGAGCGGACGTTTGCAGCTGCCAATAGAAGTTTGACTACCGCATTTTTCTGTGACGTTTTAGCTTTCGGATCATATATAGGAAACTAAGAGCACAAGGGCATTGTTTTAATATCTTCAGCTCACTTAATAAGCAAAATAAACTATTTACTAGCTTTTCATTCGACTCTTTTTCACCATATTTGCAAAAAAACCTATGCAGTCTTAATTCTATTCAAGGCACACAAGTGGCTGCGGGTGGTCGAAGAGATTGCGAATAACGAAGCAAAAAAAAGAGTGCTATTTTCACTCGTTCATACAAGGAGAAGGGTTGTCTGGCCTGTGAGCTGGTCAGTCAATATGCGCTACACTCCCAAATTGTCACATGACAAATTATAAACAGACCAACGACCTGTCTCAGTGGTAATGCCATGAGAAATAGGGCGTTTCCGTGGCTCCACTCTTTTACCTTAGATTGAAGGCAGCAGACACTTATCTATGGTAGAGGTAAAACGTAAATTACACTTGCGTTAGTTATGTCTGCGCCAAGAACGACTGCTTCATCGCGCAAGATGCAGTCGGCGTGAAATAAGGAGCGTGCGTCGACAGATTCACTTTAGGTTTGACTTTTACATTGCCGGGAAATATGTTGAACACGCGAATTTCACTGTCCCGGATGCCTACACCGGTGAGCGGAGCATTTAGTTTGTCATCGGTTTCTCAACGTGGAAGCGTTAAACAGGTCTTGTCACAGAAAACCTTGTATGACATCGCTAAGCTCCTCTCAATCTGCTTAGTGCAGCCACCTCGCAACTTTGCTGTAGATACACTAAACTTCATTCAATTGAAGATGAGATGTCAGTATCGGCGTTGACAGTATTGTTGCACGAAAAAAATTGCCATAGTCTGTGAGCGAAAAATCCCAATGGACGCTTAGGAAAGACTCACAGGATCTTACATGCATTTACCTAAGACGACTCAAAGGTAAGCGCCTATTGATATTTTCTACTCAATCTACTGATTCTCTCATGCCCCCATCCGACAAATTTCCGTATCTTGCGTGTTCTTGCACTGCCTCCTCCATTGGCTTACGTTTGACCAAGCAAGGACTTAATGTGATGACGTAATGAGCAACGACGTAAGCAACGGTATGCGGCGTCATAGTGACCCAATAACTATGTCACAAGTTTTGCTGATAAGTACCCTGGTCACATGATTTTTTTGCATCGCTCATACTGGCGTTGACGTTTAATCTTCGTATTTCCTTGGACATCTGAGCCTTCCGCCTTAAGAAAAAACAACACAATGAAGATACATCCGATGCTAGAACCTCACCCAGGCACTATGCTTCGAAGTCGAGTGTTCTACTTCAGATCTGTTGCACTCGTTGAATCTCACTAAAAAAAAGAAAAACTTCAGCACCGTATTGCATCTGAGGAAACACGTCAACCAGGTGCTACTGCGTGACAGAAGAATACTATAAATCACTCTAGCAGGCCACGCTTCGGGAGCTAACCAGTGATCGGTTCAAAGCTGTTCATTTACAATGATATCAACCACAATTCAGCATTATCGACAGTAGACACAGCATCAACCAAGGGCGCGGCTACGTAAGTGCTCCTCTTGCCTTTCAACGCATAAGAGGCATTCTGGTACTTTGCAATATGTTGAGTTATGATGCAGTGGGTACCCAGTCATGAAGTAGCGCATGAAAAGCATTACTTGTACTATTAATAACAAGCCCTATAATTTCTTTGGCAATTTTCTCTGTTCGCAATATTATTGTGTCTAATTACAAAAAAAAACTAGCCCTAAACATTCCTACATTCCTTCATTCATAGCGAGGGTCTCCTTTTGGCAGACTTCATGCTTTCAGAAACGGAGTGTTTCACACTCGCCGTCATGGCTATTGCCGGCGCTGAAGGACGCTCCCATGTTTAGATGCACATATATGCCCTATGAAGTGGACAGGGAGTAGGGGCCGTTGTAGCTCATTAGGTAGAGCACCGGGCCGCGGTATTCGAATGTCTTTGGTATGCCCACTGCCTACAGGAAGTTATGTTTCCGTGCACTTTCCTCTCTTCACATTTACGTTACATTTACTGCTAATACCGTCCCATGTGTTTTCCTTGATGTGGCTGTTTCTTAGGTTTCATTATCGCTCTCTAAAACAAAAATACAAGTCCATAAAACCTATAGACTTCTTTGCTTCACGTATTCGAAATAAGAGTTGAATTATGCTTCCAAGGAAGAAAAAAAAATTTATTTTTCCACGTATACACTTTATAAACTACGAAAATTTGGAAATGCCCAAGAGAGATAGAAATGCCAAAGAAATAAACTACGATTGAGCATGCGCACATGACTGACCCTAATCGGGTGCAGGGGCCAAAATAACATACAGGAAGAGAGGCAACAATTTATACGCCGGCACTCACAGTAGCACTCACCTTGCATACTCGCAAAATCACAGGCATTGCACAGTTTCAGTGTCTGGTTCATCTGCGATTATCTTACTAAGTGAAGGCGACTGGAATTTACGGTGTTAATAGAGGTTTGCAGAGACAGCCCATACAGAACCTTCAGTGCATTTCGAGCAAATGCGATTGCCATTCCGTTGGGGAGTGAACGCGTCGCGCATAACAGTGTTCTCAACACAACGAGGACAACTCAACACAACGAAGAACATGTTTGACTTCTCATAACAAGAAAATTATGACATGTATGTCATCAATGTCATAATTTACATTTCATGGTGCTGCAGCTCTTGCAGTGGTTTCATCCACATGACATGTTGCAAAACTGGTATGTTATGACATGACTGCATGGCGAACACAAGTGACAGACCCTAACCTGGAAATCATGACATGCATGTCATGTAAGTCATGAGGCATGACTACAGGCCTCGCTCATGGTGCGCTCGCGGTCATTTCGCTGGGTTCACATATACCAAACTTGGTATTACGGGACGTGAATGCATGACGAAGGTATATGATTGGTGCAAACATGACAAACGTGAGATGTGTGCTATGTATCAACTTGACTCATGCTACGCTCATGATGCGCTCGCGGCCATTTCACTGGCTTCACATGTACAAAACTCGGTATTACGTGACGCGAACGGGCGAAATACGTAAATGACACATCCAAACATCACTATCACGACAAGCGTGTCATGTAACAACATTACAACATGCCACACTGATGATGCCTTCCAGAATGTTTATATATACTTCATCTACGCCCTGATTCCGCAGTGTTTGCATGACGGATGATATTTCTACTGAATCAAACGCCTTCTCGTAATCTATGAAGGCTATGTATAGTGGTTGGTTATACTCTGAGCATTTCTCTATTACCTGATTTATAGTATGAATGTGGTCAATTGTTGAGTAGCCTGTTCGAAATCCTGCTTGTTCCTTTGGTTGATTGAATTCTAATGTTTTCTTTACTCTGTTAGCAATTACCTTTGTAAATAGCTTGTATACTACTGAGAGCAAGCTGATCGGCCTGTAATTCTTCAAGTCCTTGTCATCTCCTTTCTTATGTATTAAGATCTACAGGGGATCAACTGCTACCATAGTGCTTCATAAAGAAAGCAACAGAATACCAATCAAGAAGGGTTTAAGGCAGGGGGACACAATTTCCCCAATGCTATTTACCGCGTGCTTACAGGAGGTTTTCAGAAGCCTAGAATGGGAACAGTTAGGGATAAGAGTCAATGGAGAATACCTTAGTAACCTACGCTTCGCCGATGACATTGCATTGCTGAGTAACGCGGGGGACGAATTGCAACTCATGATTACGGAGTTAGACAAGGAGAGCAGAAAGGTGGGTCTTAAAATTAATCTGCAGAAAACGAAAGTAATGTACAACAACCTCGGCAAGGAGCAGTGCTTCGAGATAGGTAATAGTGCGCTTGAAGTTGTAAAATACTATGTCTACTTAGGGCAGGTAATAACCGCAGAGCCGAACCATGAGATTGAAGTAACTAGAAGAATAAGAATGGGGTGGAGCACATTCGGCAAGCACTCTCAAATTATGACAGGTAGATTGCCACTATCCCTCAAGAGGAAGGTATATAACAGCTGTATCTTGCCGGTACTTAGCTACGGAGCAGAAACCTGGAGACTTACAAAGAGGGTTCAGCTTAAATTGAGGACGACGCAGCGAGCAATGGAAAGAAAAATGGTAGGTGTAACCTTAAGAGACAAGAAGAGAGCAGAGTGGATTAGGGAACAAACGGGGGTTAAGGATATCATAGCTGAAATCAAGAAGAAGAAATGGACATGGGCAGGGCATGTAGCGCGTAGACAGGATAACCGCTGGACATTAAGGGTAACTGACTGGATTCCCAGAGAAGGGAAGCGGGTTAAGGGGAGACAGAAGGTTAGGTGGGCAGATGAGATTAAGAAATTTGCGGGTATAAATTGGCAGCAGCAAGCACAGGACCGGGTTAACTGGCGGAACATGGGAGAGGCCTTTGTCCTGCAGTGGACGTAGTCAGGCTGATGATGATGATGATGACACTGATGATGCGCTCGCGTCCGTTTCGCCAGCTTCACATATGCCAAATTTGGTATTACGTGACGCCAATGGATGAAGAAGGTATGTGATTGGTGTAAACATGATAATCATGGGATGCGTGTCATTTGAGAACTGGGCAAGATGCCACAGTCAAGGCGCCAATACGTTTCGACGTGACGCGGTGCGCGTGCTCGCCGGCGTTCATTTTGTCGCGTCACGACGGTGTTGCTAAGCTAGGCACCGGTCCTGTCATATACTCGCAAGCGGGCACCGCACTGCGTTGCTTTGACGCATGCGCGTTTCAGCGCGTGCGTCACAGCAGCCCGACGACCAGTGGCCGTCGGGCTACGCCGTCGGACGCTGGTCGCGCCTGGCGCCAGACAATAGAGTGCTCGCGTTTTGCTAACGTAGCGTTGCTGTGCCCGGCGTGCACGCACGTCAACGCTACATTGGAGTATATTGAGATTTTCATGATGCGCTCGTGGCCGTTTTGCTAGCTCCACATATACCGAATTTGGTTTTCCGCGATATAAATTCATGACGAAATTTATGACTGGTTAAGACAGATGCTTGGGATAGTTGGTAATTGGGAATCAACATATTTGCACAGCGCAAGACTACGAGTAGTTACGGCGTAACTACTTGTAGTCTTGCGCTGTGCAAATATGTTATGACTGGTGCAAACATGATATTCCTAACACGCGTGTCATGCAAGAACATGAAAACATACCACGCACATAACGTGCTCGCGGCTGTTCCACTAGCTCCACATGTACTAAATTTGGTATCACGTGACATGAATAGATGACGAAGCTAAGCGACACATCCAAACATGATAACCTTGACACGGAAGTCATGTGCGACATCATTTACCTCCACCTCTGCAACATTGTGCTAAATTCAAAAGTGACATATCAACATTTCTCATTCGTGCTCTTCATATCATCGATTCCCACTGTACGTGGGATATGCCAATTTTTATTCCGTTATGCCGTCACTCTCGATGAATTTTCGTCGTTGGTGTCTTTATCACCATCACGGTCCGTATAAAATAGTTGTTCGTAAGCTGCTCCCACTCGTGGTTTTTCTGGGCACGGTCAAACATCGGCGAGTGGTGGCGATGAACGCTGCTGAAACAGAGACCAAATGAACCGGCCAATCTCTGTCGCTGGATAGCGCATGTGATAACAGCCCTCCACGTGTTAGACTTGCCGTCAAATCCTCAGACAGAGAGGATGGCGAGACGAGCATGGAGAGGCGAGGGGTGGGTGGGTGAAGGCTCGCTCGAGCAGCAACTGTGAACTTTAATTCTGAGCCACGGTCACGATCACTGTCATGTGAGATATCTTAACACGCACCGGTGGTCCGTTCGTACACCATTTAATGTGCTCCGCTTTCAATGACATTGTGCGAAAAGAGGATCTTTGCATAGAGCGGCCGTATTTTTTTACACCTGTGCTTTCTGGAATTAGGCGATGTGGTATCCGAAATAGCTGCCAGCCTACTAGTATATTTGGTGGCGCCCTATCTGGATGACGTGGCCGTATTTTGAATGATTGACAGTCTTATTTGCAGCATATTCAAACGGTGCCTGAAAGGATCAAAGGGGCGGATCTGACTATCGAAACCAGGGGACTCAAACTCATTTCGGGCTGTGGGCCACAGCCGCAGAATTTAGTTCCTCAAGGGCCGGCGTTTCAGGCAACAATGTAAGAGCGAAGGATGAGGGGGGTGGGGGTGGAGACACACATTGTTAGCAAACAATACCGTTAAAGATAACAATAGATATGCTATATATGTAAGTGTCATTTCTCAAGATGATTCCAGGCCTCAATTTTATCCGACAATACCGACCTCTGAAATGAGTAAAATGAAGATTCCGATTTTGAAATACAGCGTTTCACTGTTAGGCTTCAACACATGGTGGCCCCATGTGGTGTCTCATGAAAACATGGTTTAGGGCTCTCATCTCTGTGTACTTCACCTACATTTCTATTGTGAGGATAAAAATAAATCTAGGACGAACATTCTGAATTGAAATGATAACATGTGTCACGATTTTGTACTGTGGCGTAACGGGGTCCGCCGCCACTTTAAAACCGCTGAAATATTCTGTGTGCATGCTGTGGCCCACATGCTTTAGGTCGAGAAGTGTCAGTGTAGCCAAGTCTGAGTCATGCATTTTATATCCCGTCTAACATTACATCTTCTTCTATCGCATCCATTGCTTTGGCCTATAGCGGTAAAACTTAGCTTTTATTTCATCAACGGATAGCTTCTAGACACTTCGAGCATTTGGTGGCAATCAGAACGTTTAAGGGCTGCTGCTGGGCTGAATTATGCATTGTAGGGAAATATGCGTCGGTGGCAAACCACTGCATTGAGGCAAAATTTGCTCTCATAGCCCATTTTTCGGCAGTTATGGTATCGAAGAGGTTTTTAGTGTCAACGCACAACATACTAGATAAAGGTACATGTCTCGCACAGGTGTGAGTGGCAAGGTATTGACTTAGCAGATAATCTTTACGCAATGTGAATTATTCAAACTTGAGATTTCAGCAATGTTCAGCGTTGCCAGATGCTACTGAGCTTACAGGCTAATATTAATTCCAAAAAAAAGCCCAAGAAAGTGACTCAACTTTCTCAAAGAAGCCCAGCAGAAGTGGAAATTCAATGTAGCTTGCAAATTACAAAAAACATTTTCAGATATATTAAAGAAACGTCACTGAGATGCAAACTGGAGGTCAAAAAATCACTTTATTAGTGTATAGATCAAATATACGCGCGACTATGAACGAAATCAAATATTTATTTTGAACATTTTCTCCATGGTACCGCTTTATTCGGTTGAATGCAGGTTTGCCAGAGCATAGTTAACGACACTTGATGATTCTCGACGTATGTTTGATAGATAGATAGATATGTGGGGTTTAACGTCCTAAAACCACCATATGATTATGATAGACGCCGTAGTGGAGGGCTCCGGAAATTTCGACCACCTGGGGTTCTTTAACATGCACCCGAATCTGAGCACACGGGCCTACAACATTTCCGGGATATGATCCCGCGACCTGCGGGTCAGCAACCGAGTACCTTAACCACTAGACCACTGCGGCGGGGCGACGTATGTTTGGCTTCAACACTCAACTATACTGAAAATTATCGAGAAACCCACTACCAGTGGACTACAATCAAGATATAGGAAAGCGTGATGAACACGAAAGTAAATATGAATGCTGGACAAGTTCAAACAAGTCCCCACGAAACAGCGAAAAATAAATTATATATCCAGTATTCAATGAATCAATGAATCACTCAGTCCATTACTTTGCTTTACCAAACTGTAACGCTTGAGGTAAACGAGGTACCCAATCATTGAACTTGTTACATCCAAGCTTTTAAAGCCATAACTGCAAGAAAACAAAGTTCTGCACCCGTAATGAGCTAAACTTTCGATCGCATCTACAGCGTTGTCCTAGCCAGACACAGGTGCCACCAGCATACGTACAAGCGCATGACTTTTGTAATAATGAGCATTTTGTTAAACTGAAACGTCTTCAATTGACCAATGCACCGAAACACATGCGAAATGAATATTAACAAATATTACTGCTTCTTTCAACACACAAAGCGTAGCTCATTACCCATGCACAAGAGATTAGAGAGAGGCGCTGCTTGAAAGCCCAAGTCCCATGGCCGCTACAATGGGCTATAGGCTATCGGACCATGTTTACGGCTACCTGGAATGATGTGACCACGCACATGGAAATGTAAACAGCTTGCGCAAGAAAATGAAGCGTCTTTAGGCAGCACGCAACAAGACGACAGACAATGCTCTCATCCTAACTGTGCTCAGTTTTTGTTAGCATGTTTCTCTCACAGTTACACCTCCCCATTTCATCACTTTCTCCGTACGGCAGGAGAAAAGACCTGCTTGATAAATCACTCGCGTGCTAGGCCCTTATAAACAGCCGTATGTCGTGGTCAAAAAGTAACAAAGCCATGGAGCGGAAAAGGGGGAGGGGGGATGCACACACACGTGTATCTACATTGGGCTTGTCACTGGACATAAATATGAGCTGTGTACAGCAGGAGAGAACTATAGCAGAGAGCCCTTCAGTGCCTCGCACTGTGCCACCCCGACACGACGCTGCTATCGACCACACCCCGCAATAAATAATGTCGCAGCGAACCTGACGCCAGCTTGGCCTGCCACAATAAAGAAATAGGAAAAGCACGGAGTCCTTTCAGGGCACCCGCGAGCAGAAAGAACTCGTGTATAAGCCACCCCTTTTGTGACAGGAAACACATGGCTGTGAATGAGTGGAGTGAAAAGCAAAAAGAGCAACATTGGCGCTCAGTGCACAAGGCGTTATAGTTACGCTTTATGTCTTTCTTAAAATTCAGCACTTAGAAGAACAAGAAAGCCGTCTTTGCGGATAACTCAAGTATCCATGGGGACACAAATGAGACAATAATTGTGACTGCCAGTGGCCCCAATAATTAAGATATAATAGTGCGATTTTCAGTGACTGCAGCAAGCGGACATATTTGTACTGAAAAGTTGGTGACAGTCACGTTCATCACTGTAACACGTTCAAGAATTCTCTAGCATGGCCGTGCTTCGAGATATTCTGCGGTAAAGTTTAATTATGCAGTGCATGATTGCAACAATACACGGTATTGCAATTAAACAGTCAGCAGCCGATGAACGTTTTCATCTAAAATTCGAGCATTTGCACATAAACTTTGCATAATCCCACTGAGTACAGAGTATTCTGCTCTTCAGAATTCAACGAGTCACGCTATTCGTGATTTTAGGTCAAAATTTCCGGAGGCCTCGACTACAGTGTCTCTCATATTCATATAGTGGTTTTGGCACGTTAAACCCCATATATCAAATCAAAATCATTCGTGATTTGAACTGAGCGCTAGCCATACCTTGCGACCGCGTCTGGAAACGGCGCTAGTATATAGGATCAACCGTGAAAGGAGCCTTGGTACCATATTGCGAGCGTTGATACGTGGCTGCATAAAGTTTCATCGCCATGCCACTAGCGCGGGTCTGAAGAAAAAAACGATGTCCAGAGGCCATTGCAGTGTGCCGCAATGCGTGGCATTTCGGTGGAAAGATGGCAACGTATCGTTCTGTCACTTCCTGTAGGATGCAGAGGACGAGCGACGGAAACAAGGGCCAAATCGAAAACTTACGCATTAGAAAGAAGTTAACGAAAACTATGGTAGTTTGTTTTGATAAATTCACTCGTGGCACCCTTATTCAACTTTGTAAGTACAGTATTCTTTGGCATATGTGCATTCTTATCAATATCCCGGCTTCTCTAAGCGCTAACTTCAGTTTAGTAAGCAAGCGTCTTAAGAAATTTGTCGCACTACGTGTGTGCGAATATGTTTCGCATATGCTTGTTTTCTGCGAACGTGGTAGTGGTACCCCCTTCTCAAATTAAGCTGCTGTAATCCTCCCTCCGAACATTATTCATTTCGCACGTGTGTGCAAGCAAACGCGAGCACGAAGGTCGCGTGGGTGTAGCTTGCGTGTATGCATGGTATATCATGTCCGTGCATTCGCAGCGTGCGTGCATGTGTCTGGTTTGATTATAAACTACTGCCAACGCTAATAAGCGAGTGTTCGGAAGCACACAACCTTATACGTATTATTTATACTTATTAGATACCTATTAGTATAGTATACTTATTAGTATTAGTATACTTATTAGTATACTTATTAGAAACCTATAGTAACATGTATCGGCGAACGAAATGAAACGAGGACTCTTATTACAATCAATATTACGATTTGCCTTATCTCAAGATACAACGGCCCATGCGCAGCTCCTTTCTGTAATCAAGTGAACGACATGCGTATTCAGCTTTTGATTGGAACACGAAAGTCGGTGGAATGCATGGCACCGGCAACACGAGTCGCAGTGTAGTTACCTCAAAAATTGTTAAGGCCATACCGGTATAGCAGTGTAGCAATGCAGCAGAAAAGTGCTAGCACCTTTCTACAACCTGGCGTTCAATAAACAGCTTCTTCCACTTGAAGTAAATGTGATGCAGTTTGCCGAAAAGGCTTGATGTTTGCACGCACAGCATAACTATTTCCCCTGTTGATTGATTGATTAATATGTGGGGCTTAACGTCCCAAAACCACCATATGATTATGAGAGACTCCGTAGTGGAGAGCTCCGGAAATTTCGACCACCTGGGTTTCTTTAACGTGCACCCAAATCTGAGCACACGGGTCTACAACATTTCCGTCTCCATCAGAAACGCAGCCCCCGCAGCCGGGATAACTATTTCCACTGTTTCGCCACTGGAATCCTTTATGCCGAGGAGAATGAGGTGGTCCGTGGCCAGCACCCATTTGGCTTGGATAAAAGAACGCGATCCGCCACCACATTAAAGAAACCTCAGCACAGTGCCAAGCGAAAGTGCCACTTTGCCCCTGTTAAAAGTAGCCAACTTTGCTTTTGCGACCAGTGTAGCCAGCACACTGAGTGGTTGAGGGATTTGCGAATCACAACTGAAAGGCAACTGAAATGTTCGTGACTGGTTGACGGCCTTGCGTGAACTTTCGGTAGGCAACTGCAGATTTAAATGAATGCTCCTTGGTTTCAATGTCCAAGCGAATGCCATTTTATGTAACGAACATGATAACAAGGAGAGATAGTATAACACGCTCTGTGCATACAGGGTGTCCCACGTAACTTTAGCCAGAGTTTAAAAATAAGCCGGAACCCGTCATTACGACGCGACCAAATGCATGTTGCTCACCGCTGCCTTGAGGTCGTCAGACTATTTTTCGTGTTCTCAAATATTGTTTAATTAGATCTGTTAAATTACCTAGCTTTTGAAGCAACAAAGATGGATAAAAAATTTCAATCAGAAAGTCGTAATTCTGCTTGCAAAACGTCCAAATATATAGTTATGAACTTTATATCTGTTAAGTATTAGTGTTTTGCTGCTAACTACAAATGCCTGTGAAATACGAAACATACCACGTGACAAACCCGCTCGCGCGTCAGTGTGCACGATGATTCTAGTTCAAACTGATCTACAACTTTCTCATTGAACATTTTATCTATCTTCTTTTCTTGAAACGTTTGTTCATTAACCATATCTAATTAAACAATATTTGAGAACACAAAAAAAAGTAGTCTGACTCACTTCAGGCAACAGTGAGCAACATGCATTTAGTCGCGTCATAATTATGTGTTTCAGCATATTTTTAAGCTCTAGATAAATCTACGTGGGACACTCTGTATATATATATATATATATATATATATATATATATATATATGTGTGTGTGTGTGTGTGTGTGTGTGTGTGTGTGTGTGTGTGTGTGTGTGTTTATGCATGCGTGCATGTGTCTGCATCTTTGCGTGTACGCGCGTTTGTGCATGCCGGTTTGTGTACGTGTGTGTGTGTGTCAAATTTTCCTGTGAAAATTCCGGCTTCGTATGTGTTTCTATTATAAGCACTGCAAGGGCCAATGTTTAGTTTCGTATTATTATATCGCCCTTCTTCGTACCTTATTCTGACTACTCTGACTCTATAGGCTGACTTTTTGACAAACCTTTCAGACTAGTGGAATGGTCTGAGCTTTGAAAATAATTTATCATGAACATTTTTCAGGCTTTTCCGCGTCATGCAAAATATACATGGATGTTACGCCCCTTGCTCATATGTATATATCTTAGTGCCTAGATATTGTGATGTTATTTTTAACAGGCTTCTCTATAGGCAGACCGCTCCGAAAATATGGCACTGCAGTGTTACTCGATCTGTTCACAGCGAGAGGTTATAGACAATTCCAGAGCACTTTTATGGTTCGCGGACACTGTGCCACCACCGAAGGAAAAAAGAAACACAAAAAAGTAAGTCTGCTAAATCCCTTACAACCTGCTGCAAACGGGCACGCAGACAACGTCGTTTCAGACGGCATTAAAAGCCTCCGATTAACAGCTAAATTGTATTGTTTGGCACTCCATTCATATCAATTATTCCTCACTCTCTCTCACTCGTTAATGCGGTGGCTTTGGGGAAACCACGACGGCTTGCGTATACACTTTGATTTGCGGTGTCTCATGGTTTCGCGGCATTCATCCAATTACGAAACGTGCTAACACCCAAAAACATAGTCCACTGAGCTGCTTGGCTGCAGGTTGCGGTGCTCGTTTGTGTGCACTAAATGAGCGGTGCCTTCGTATGTTTACGTACTTGCTTTTTTTTTGTTTCCCCGGCCCCACTTAGTAACAGGCACTCAAGAGAAAGGAACGAAAAAGCAAGTGTCCTGTCACAAGACGGTAAACTGCCCCAGCCCTCTTCCATTGCTGAAACCTGGAGAGACGTGAGCCCCGAGAGGTGGGTGGGCAGATGTACGCGCTACTATCCGCCTGTGCTGCGTCGGACGCCGAGACAAAAGACACAAACGCATTAGCAAGGTGGGCGCCATTTCTCTCGTTCCTACCTTGTAGTTTTCTTTTCCTCTGTGTGTCTATTCTGTAGAGTGGTCTAAGACTTTCATCTCTCCGACATAGCGACGAAAACGATGTAGTAGAATCTACTTCTTGATGTTGGTCGTGTAGTGTAAGATCTGTACGACCACTGCTCCCCAGACAATGCTCCGAGATAAACGCACTGCCATGTGGCTTATTGATGGTCCCTGATGAGATAAATAATGGGTAAATCATGATTCCCAAGAAGAAAATTCTCTCTCACTCCAATAGTTAGCGGGAATCAATAGAGCAGAGCGTGAACACGGAATGACATGACAAGCATGCTGACTCGCGTTTAAATTCCTAAATGGGCTTGAAGGACGCCAGTCGGGTGCTCTAAACTGATTAGACTCGCTATGGAGTTCGTTCTTTCTCAATGGGACCGCCAGCTCTCTACAGAGTTCCAACAGACGGCCACTTTATTTGACATGGTCTGAGAGTGCCTAAATATTCCCACTATATAAGTCAATAAAATCTTACAATAGTCGAGTGGGAGATGACCCTGTCCAGCTCTAACTAAGTGCGACAACGGGCTCTGGTCAATGGAACCCGGACGGTGGCAAGAGCCAATGGTCTTCCGGACTTGAAGGTCCAACAACTATAGCGACTTATTTATTAGCAAAAATATTCTATTCTCTTTCTCTCTCTGTCTCTCGAATATGTGCACTGAAAGTAACGGTCTTTAACAAAGCAGTAAATGCTTGCATGAAAATGAACAGACACAGTGTGTTGGGGCGAAGAACATTAGGCGCAGAAAGGAGCGGCAATACTCTGTTCAATGGCACGATGTCGGGGCTAATCGCAGAGGCCATGACTTAAGGGGCGTCTTTTGTCCCGCCACCACCAGAAACCTTGGTTGCTTGTACGTTCACTGCGCAGTTGCACCTAGCCAAGCCTAGCGCGTCGATAGCACCGAGTGTAGTGAGTCTGTTGTCTTGTAGTGCAACACGTTGGCTCCGTTGTCCTGGACCGTAGTTGAAGCGTGCAGGTGTGTCGACGTCCTTGACTAAACCATGACATGTGAATAAATCAAATCACTGCAAACTAACGGAGTCGTTCTTTCCCAGAACAAACTAGTTGAACCAACCGTTCAACCAGAGTCCTTCAATACTTTTGCTGGTCATGAAGCTTCGGCGAAAGTTTGATATAGAGACAGTAGCGACTGCTAGGGGTGCTTTCATCCGCGCCAGGGCATCGTAGCGGCCCTGGCGCTGCAATTTTAAGGCACGCGTTGCAACTGCGAAAAATGATTAAACTTACTTCAAGGTAAAATCACTCTGAAGATGTAATAAATGTTCAAGAAAATTTGGGGAAGCTTAATACAACGAAATTTAGCGTCGAATGTGGCCTAAATCTAGCAATTCAATGCCAACCTCGTCAACGCGTGTTGCTTCTACTGGGAGGTATGCTACCAGTTTAAAAACATGCTTCTTTCTTTTCCTGAAGCATCTTGCGGAAAAATCTGGATGATGCAGTGTTCTTTAGGAACTGTGGTGGATTTTAACGTGTCTCGGAAGTGCAGTGGTGGTAGTTCTTGATAAGACATATCCATGCTCTCAGGCTATATATTCATTCAGTGTTTCTGCACGATTATATATCTTAAAACATAGTCATATTTATCAAACCAGCACTCAGTTTGAAAGAATCAGCGCTTAAATTTAGCAGTTCACGAAGATCAAGCAATACTTGATGTGGCCTTTTCCTGGTTTTCAGTTTTTGTTTTGTGTTGATTTATCACTGCGGTGCTGTAGCGTGTTTATATACTGGCTGTTGATGCAGCGTAGTTCCCAGTTCTTTACTTTGCTGCATAGATTAGTCATACTGTGCTTTGCTTGTCTTTCTTTATTGTTTTTATTGTTAAGATGAAAGTCTTAGATGCATCAGCAAACGTAAGCATAAACCGACTTTGTCCCACACCGGCGACGTCAATATGTGACGAAAAATTATTTTGTCACGCTGATGATGCATTAATATCCAAATTTAACTTTTCACGCTTTAGCAGCTTGGAGAAGTTTCGTGGAGAGTATTTTTTATGCATCCTTTTATGCGCCACCAAGCTTTGATTAGTAGCGCTGAAGTCGGTCTCCGAAGCAGCTGAAGTCTCTGTGTGCATTGAATTTTTCAAGCTATGAGGAGCTGCATGTAGCTACGTCGATCTGGCATTTTAACTCTGATATGTTGATATCTATGTGGGGTTTGAGGTCGCGAAACCACCATACGATTATGAGAGACGCCGTTGTGGAAGACTCCAGAAACTTCGACCACCTAGGCTATTTAACGTGCACTGCAACCTGAGCACACGGGCCTACCGCGTTTTCGCTTCCATCGAAAATGCAGCCGCCGCAGCCGGGATTCGATTCCGCAGCCGGGATTTGATTCCGCGACCTGCGGGTCAGCAGCCGAGTATCTGGGCATTTTACCTCTATAACTTCGGTTATCTCAGCGCCTGAATAAATGAAAATGGCGATTATTACACTCATCGAGTTTTATTATTACTTGAATGCAACGAGGAACAGGCAGCCAGTGTGTTCACCTTCATTAGCTGCGTCATTATTCATGGCTGTAGTGTCAAAAGGGCTCAAGCACTGTGTCGACGCAGCCTCGACAGTTCCCAGATGAGCGAACGATTCCCGGCAACGCTTGGTAGGCGGTCGAGCCCTAGACCTTTTTGCACTACACAAATAAACCGAGAGGCCGTCCTCGGCGTAGGGTCCAGCTAAAGTTTCGGAACATCGAGTAGTGTCTTCACAACAACTAATCTGATTAGCTACTGGTTCAAGCGAAGTATCCCACTTTCACTGAAGCGTTTTTTGCACACATGCAATTACGAGAGATCAAATGTGAAACCACCAGTTTCTGGTTGTGGACCCACCGTTTGCTGTCTGGGCAGCCAGGACATACATTTTTCTGTCATTTCTCTCGTAACTGGATTGACACCCAGGTATGTAAACGGAATCTTTCTTTTTTATCTTCGGGCACAACACGCACAACACGAAACATACGATGAAAAACGCGCGAGGACATGTCACGGTGTCCCCGGTGAGGAGGCAGCGCCGCCCCGCAGCCTCTGCTTCCAGCACACAAAGCTCTCCGATAGAGTTACGCCGAAGCTTCATTACCAGTAAATGTATTGAAGGACTCTGGTTTTACTTTCTTGAAAATAGCTTATTTCTACCGCAGCATAATTGGCCGCGCAACAGGGCAAAGCTATCGTTTAGAACTGGGCACCACTGCACAGTTTTTGTACGAGTGTCTTCTCTATACACGCCTGCATTTCCGCTAACTGATCAAAATATACGAGCACGAAGAAGTATAAGAAATTTGTGCATCATACAACTCATTGCCTTATTCTAGGTGCCCATATTTACTGCATAATTGTTGTACACTGGGCCAGGGCGAGAGTTCTCACTCACCATTATGCATCAGACAAAGTACCGCCGTTTCTGCTTCACAACTTTCATGTTTTACATGAACGCATACGAATGGTAAGAAAAAAGAGTAATACTACCCCGTTTGCCATTTTCTATACTTTTTTGGTCTAGGTTTCCTTGATCCTGCCACTTTTTCCGGTGTGCACCACTTGCGTTCATTTCCGAACAGGCGGTCTACTTCCGCAAAAGGATGTGCTTGTAGAGGGGGGGGGGGGGGTGTTATTTGCTTAATGCCACCTAGAGTGGAAACGTCACTGCGTGTTTCATTACGCCCAGACCAAGTTCTCTTACTACCACGTTCTTTTGTTGTTTGCGAACACGCGTTTCTTGTCCTTGTGCAGACGAAAGTGCGCGTCGGCTACTTTTTTTTTCTTCCTGATCCTGTATTCGGGAGAGGTATACAGACGTACACAGATCAAAACAAGTGGGGCTCAACACCCGTGCAAGTACGAAACAGTTTTTCAAGTCCATGTTGCCTCCGTGAACTTAGCTGGGGTTTTCTTCCTCCTACGGGCCTTTCATTTCCTGACGCCTTGTAAGCTGGAAGCAGCAGTGATCACGAGCAAGCTTTGCCCTGACAAGCCTCGATCGGCTACTTTGTTTCCTATAGATGTATCAGTGCAACGTTAATTGCTTCTTTATTGACAGCCTTGCATGCATATTCTTACTGCTGCCGTGTTCTGAAGCATCTTTTGTACAGCTTTTGTCATAGTGTTCCCTACATCATTCGAGGAATAGACGTCAAACTTTCACAAAGTTCGTAGTAAAAAAAAACATTCACGTAGGAGCAACATCACTAGCCGAACTGTAGCACACCAGTACTTGTCTGCCTACCTGCTTGCTTGCTTCCTTCTTTGTTTTTTTTTCTTGGTTTGCCTGTTAGTCTACTTGCTCGTTTATTTCCGGAAAGATTCTTGCAATGAATGGAGCAATTGGAAATCTTTACCTGTCTGTCATAAGAGAGATTTTTAAATGTACGCTGGAGTACAACTGCTAATCCATCGTCCTTTGGCCTATTTAAAGAAGTTCCATTTGAGACATTGCGAGCTTACGAATACTATCTGGTGCCTGAGTGAACCATGCAGTAAATATAAAGGCTGAGTTTTTCCAGAAATATGGATAGCTAGAGCGACGTGTACCAAAAGTAGCTATGCCGTTTTAGCTATTTCCTGTTAAAATACACAGTCAGTCTTCCCCCTGCGAAGTTTCGTGTAATACTTGTACTTGCTTACATAACGAACTGTTCAACGAACTCTGTGAAGCGCAGCGCCTAAACCTTATTGAAGTACAAGGCGTGTTCTGAACAATACATTACGAACTTGTGTTTGTAGTAATTCAACAGCCTTACTTAATGGTATTACATTGTTTATTCAAACGCTCTTGAGTGTCCTGCAGCCGCCACCCACTATATAGAGCTCTATTACTGTGCTGTACAATATATCAGGGTCAAGTTGAACGTGGGGGCAAAAAGGTGTATTTGTCTTAAGTTCCGCATACAAATGTTTCGGATTGTCGGATTCTGTTCCGTTGTAACTGCCTTCCTGAAGAGAGATACTTCACATCTATAACTTCTACAGCAAAAGAATGATGAATAGCAAACGTTACCCAAAACGGACAGTGAGTAGGTAAAAAAAACAGATACAAAATAACATCATGAAACAAGTTAAAATAACAACGTAATGTACAGTTCTTGAACCTTGGGCAGCAGAAGATTTAGCCCAGCCTGCAGCCAAAGATTAAACCTGCAATCAGAATCCAAGACAAGAAGGAATGCTATGAAAAGCTTGACTGTATAATGTATAGCGCACCAAATAGACAGGACCTAATTGTTTATTGATCGATATATAGGGTTTAACGTCCCGTTATCACCATATGATTATGAAAGACGCCGTAGTGGGGAAATCCGGAAATTCAGGCGGCCTGAGGTTCTTTAACGTGCACCAGAATCTGAGAACACGGGCCTACACAATGACGGGACGCAAGAAATGCGTACACACAGCAAGCACTTGTTGTGTGTGTATTTATCTTTTGTCTCGCCGCTTTCGTGCACTCTGCAATCTACAGTCACGTTTTACTAACACACTCACTTTTCAACCTTATGGAATACTTGTAGGCAAAGTGAAGGGCCACTGCGCCGTATGTAGCTTTTGAGAGTGAGTGAAATCAACTTCCGATTCTAGGATTAGTTGTTCATGGAAGCTTTTACAAGATTCTGCTTTACATATAGGTTTTATCAGGTGGAAATTCGGCGTACTGTTAAGAGGAACTTGGAAGAGGGGGGGGGGGGTGTCTAAAACTAGTAGTAGTTTAAATAAGGGTTGTAAACAAACACTGAAACACTGTCTTGTCTCATGTCGCTTTTTTTATGGGTTATAAAAAGTATAGATGCTTCATAGTGCTTATGGCGAATTACAAAGACGCTATTTTGAATATTCTTCCCAGACATTAGGAGCCCATCACGGGAAACCTGTAGACGAAGTCCCAAGGGTGTGATCAAATTACATTAGTGATAAATCATGTATGTAAGTGATACGAGATGTTGTCAATGTGTTTAAGTTTTAATGTTTAAGGTTAAGGTATGAAAACAAGGCAAATCAAATTTACGAGAAGGTTAGCGTGGGACGATTATTATGTAACAAGATTATGTAACAAGTATAACATTTTGACCTCCAAGGTGGTGCCGGTGAGAGACTTCTTCTGTGCGTTGTTGAACAATAAAAAATAGTGCTCAATGTACATGCCAATGGCTGCTAATGGGGAATGAGAGACAGGAGCATTCGGCTTTTAGTCAACGCGCACGCTGCGATCCCCATTAGCAGCCATTGGCATGTACATTGAGCACTATCGGACAAGAAAGGGTTGCTACATTATACTTGCTGGGTGTAACCTCCTTAGTTTTAGAAAGGTTTAGCGAGTGTTGAGCCGCAGGGTCATGAATACAATGAACTACTATATACCATGAATGAATTCGAGGTGGTTAAAGGGGGGAAGCAGGTACGAAGCGCAAGCCGTAAGAAATTAAAGGCTGAATCGTCCTGTCTCTCATTTCACATTAGCAGCCACTGCCATGTACATTGAGCACTATCTGACAGGAAAAGGTTGCTACGTTATACTCGCTGGGCGTAACCTCCTTGGTTTTAGAAAGGTTTAGCGAGCATTAGGCCGCAGTGCCATGAATACAGTGAACTAGTATAAACCATAAACTCAAGGTGGTTGAAGGTGGGAAGTAGACCCGAAGCGCAAGCCGTAAGAAAGTGTGCGTGTACCACGTCCCGTTTAATCCTTGGAATGTCCGCTGGATGGCGGGGCTTCTATATGGGGAATATATGATGAAAAGATGCGAGATGGTGGTACTTGGAGTGTTGAATAGATGCACTAACGGACACATAGACAGATGCATGGATGGACGCATGAACGGACGCAGGGGCGGCTGCATGGACGAACGCAGGGGCGGACGCACGAACAGACGCAAGCTCGGACGGGCTGATGGACGCATGGACGGTCACAATGACGGACGCATGAACGGACGGAAGCAAGAACGAATGAATGGACGAATTCTTCGCCCCACTCTCCATCATTCACTCCGTGGATATGCTGCCACTTTTTCTGATTGTTTTAATACATTTGAGACGCTGACTTTTGGTCTGCGTTGCTTATTTGACATGACGGCAACATTCGCTGTGCCTACTTTTTCGATAGAGTATGTGCCGCCGATCTTTCTACCAGTACTGACGCTACCGTGCGCGCATGTCACAATCCGGTATTCACAGCAATCAATAACGACTGTGGGTGCACTAGAGCATCCTAACCGTTCTGAATGGTATACGTACAAGTACGAATAAATGTGAAGATTTTGTGAATACTTGCTTTCCCCTATTATTTGTGTTACAAATCAATTTAGTTACCATCGCGTCATTTATCGTTTTGAGAAATACAATCAACGGAATATTTCCGGAGAAGATAGAAACCTCAAAATATTAAAAATTCTTACGGAGACCCCGCAAAACTCTTTGAGTAAAGTATGAAAACGCTGCCGATTGGCATTCGAGGTTCGTGAGAACACATGAGCCGATGGTTATAGCATAGCATGCGACCGGTAAGTCGCAATGAATTCTTAGTCCCCTATAAACCATTCCTTCTCTCTACAAGTGAGACCACGTAGCCAAATTACTGCCCCATGTAAAAACTGCTCAATGGCCTTTAGCTTATTTGCGCACCGTAAGCTGCATAGTTTCGTTTGCCGCCACAAGATACCGCCACATGCCATGCGTGCGGGCCCCGGCATGGTGGTCTAGTGGCTAAGGTACTCGGCTGCTGACCCGCAGGTCGCGGGTTCGAATCCCGGCTGTGGCGGCTGCATTTCCGATGGAGGCGGAAATGTTGTAGGCCCGTGTACTCAGATTTGGGTGCACGTTAAAGAACCCCAGGTGGTCAAAATCTCCGGAGCCCTCCACTACGGCGTCTCTCATAATCATATGGTGGTTTTGGGACGTTAAACCCCACAAATCAATCAATCATGCGTGCGTGCTTACATCACACTGAAAGGAATGCGCGCGTTCGAAGGAAAAAACATGACCGATCCATCTGTCATATGAATCGACATTTAAAACTTTCTTCACAGAAGTGGTGCTTAATGAGTGGTGATTATAAAAGTGCGTACAACGCCTATGTGTGCTTGGAAGCTGTAGCATGTCTTGACGTGGATGCGCCCTCGTTTACGCTTATGAGCACACTTGTATCGCGACGACCAACACACGTGATCATTATCGTTGTTCTGGCTGAAGCTGTTAACCTATACCAGGACACAGCGCATCTTGAATTCGGTGCAAACAAGGCATCAGTAAGCACATAACAAAACACTGGTAATTTAAATACACTTTTTTCAAAGCATCGTCAATTAAGGAGACGAACGACATCATGTGCGCGCCCTATAGTAACAGGGAGCGTACATCGTGCTCCGTATTTTCTGTGCCTGTGCACACACTACGACACTGCGCTTCAGCAAAACGCGAGGCAGAAGTTCGTAGCTTCAGCCGTGAATGTGCGCGAGTATTCGAAGTCTGTCTGGCCCCTGTCTTGCTTCTCCAAGCATGACATTCGCCCGTGGACATTGTTGAAATGCTGCAGCACCTACTGCAACAGTTTTATTATCAGCGGGGAACAACCTAGGTAGGCTCATTATTATCATCATCAGCTTGACTGCGTCCACAGCAGGTCAAAGGCCTCTCACATGGTCTGCCAGCCAACGCAGTCTTGCGCTTTCTGCTGCCATTTTATACTCGCAAACTTCTAATCTCATCTGCCAACTTCACTTTTCGTCTCTTCCTAACCCACTTGTCTTCTCTGGAAACCAGTCACTTACCATTAATGATCAGCTGTTATCTTGCTTACACGCTACATGCCCGGTCCATCTCCATTTCTTCTTCTTGATTTCAACTATGATAGCTTTAAGCCAGGTTTCTTCCCTGATCCCCTCTGCTCTCATCTTGTCTCCTAAGGTTACACCATTAGTTCTTTTTTCCATCGCTCGCTGCGTCATCCTTAATTCAAGCTGGACCGTCTTTGTAAGCCTCCAAATTTCTGCTCTCTAGGTAAGTACCGACAATACGCATCTGTTATGTGCCTTCTTGTTGAGGGATAATGGCAATCTACCAGTAATGACTTGAGAGTGCTTGCCGAATGTGTTCATCCACTTAGGTAGAATATGATGAGATAAATGCGACAAAGCTTTGAAAACAGTGGATACCTATTTTTATTTCGCTCTTTACTATTAAACATCAATGCAGAAGTTTTTCTCTGGCCACATGGTATGTGCTACAAAGGATATGCCCCTGATTTCCCAGTAAATGCCCCAGATGTCTCATTTTGCTTTCACCTGGGAGGAAAAAGGAGACGCCCCGTGGGGCAAAATGAGACATTCTGAAAAAAAAACATTGCTTCAGTTTTTGCAGTATAAAGAATAGAACTTTACAGTGTGGGCCCTTGCGTAGTTATAAAGAGCCGAGTACTTGGACTCCACGCATTGAATCTAGGCAGAACGTGGTGTTGTGTGGCTCCGAAATTCCTTGCAGATAAAACACGGTAAGTCCTTCGTTGTACTAGTGTTGTCTTTCGTTGAACGCTTGCCCCTCATCGGATTATTGAGCAAATGAAGGCTATACACGTTTTTACCTATCTTCTGGATGTATTTTTGCCATTTTGATGCAGAGCTGCTCAGGCGTTTCATGCCTTTTGAATTCGTGCGCTGGGTTTGTCAGGCAAAGAATTTAAAACTGCGCTAGACTCAGATTCCTCAGTGCTTTTTTTAAATTAGCGTATTAGAGAAACGTTGTTAAAACTCAGTCTCGAAGGGTGTTCGGAACGACCTGACTTGAAGATTACGTCATTTTTCATGCATCCCTTCAGAGCATTCGTAGGAACACTCAAAAACCTCGATGCAGCGCGAATGAAGGGAGTCATCTCCTGAACGGCAATCAGTGCTTTTCCATATAGCTTTCCTCCTAGGAGACTAACTGATATTATCTCGTACTTTCAAATCTTTCTTAACAAATAAATGTTATATAATGAGTGTAAGTTAAAGATTAACTTAATAACACACTCCCTAAAGCAATTGAATCCTTCTTGTCGTGTGTTGCCCCTCTCTCATATCAGAATTTGAAAAAAAAAATCTGCTTTGTCTCCGGGCGCCAAAAACTTACTTAGCTTTTGGTGTTATTTAGCTCGTACTTCAAATTAACAAACTAAATACATACATTGCTGTACTGACACAGAGGTACCTTTATGCATAGACCCGAAAATTCGGTCGCGAAGAATTTTGCTCCTTTTTTACTTCTCGCGAACACACTGACACCAGCCGCGTATTTTTTTTTCTCTGCGAATGCTGTGAGCATTCATCAACTTTTGCACAAGAAGTTGTAGACAAGGACCAGCACTTATTGCAGGAAAAGAGAAACGAAGAAAAAATCGTTTTGTGTTAGATACAGGGGCCGGCAAGGTTCAAACGTCTCGTTTTGTCCCCTGTCTCATTTTACCCTATACCCTACATTACATGTGGAAGCTGCAATACTTCGAGAATGAGCGGTCACGCGCTAAGCGAAGCGAGATGCAAATAACGTATTTGCGTCTACGGCGACATCCCGATGCTGGCGCGGCCAGTATTTTTTGCTGCTATAGAAGCTTTTTATAGAAGCCTCCGAGGTTGCAACCCAGCGCACAGTCTTAGACGACATGAGGTTTAAAAGCATCGCTAGTACGTATAATGCCGCATTACTTCTCGCCTCCGCTCATAGACAGCAGTACCACCCCGATCGCCAACTAAGAAGAGTGAGTGGGACATTATATGTGAGAGATATAAGGTGCGAATAAACGGAGCCTCGCGTCTACTTCAATAGCTCAGTCGGTACAGCACCGGGCGCTTGTCGGGGGTTAAAGAGTCGGAGGCTCGATGTCAGGATGGCGAAAACGTCGTCACAGTTTTCCCTCTAATTTGGTGGCGTTCATATTATGAACGTCATATCCGTGACAAAAAATGCGTCAATAAAGTGTTGGTGGGCCCCGGAATACAACGCTTTCGTGTAAATAAAAAAATAGTTCAAGGTCATGATGCGCACTGCAGAAAGAACGCGTCTACATGCCCCCTTGTCATCCACCTCCGTGCATAGCACTCAGTGCAATCACGTGCATGAAAGGCGAGAAAAAAGCACTTCAGGGTGCGACTCATCGGGGTAATTCCGCTCATATGTCAAGGATGAAAAAAAATACAGTTATGGTAGTCGATTCGGAAAACAATACACCCATAATAAAAAAAGCTATTCGATGTATGCTACGAACATTTTTGCAAAGCTCTATCACTGGAGGCAACTTTTTGACATGGAGACGTGTTTTTGTTGTTGCCTTGAAAAGAAAGAAAAAGCAAGCCTAATCATTGACAGGTTTGCTCCAGCGACAACTCTCTGTTCAAGGACTTTTCAAATCTTCAAAAAATGCGGCAGTCTGACGAACAACCAACTCCTGTGCGCTCACACGGGAACGCCGCAATGCACATTCCAGTTTTGGACACACTGGGCATTTTTCGTTGTTGCTGCTGTTGCCACTGCCACTGTTAGGTGCACCACGTTGCACCTTAATAGTGTTTTATTCGTACGGAAACTAGTATCATCGACACACCATTTCTGTATTCTTCAACAATACAACAGGCTGCTTGTTTTATGCACACAACTTAGCGCCTGCATTGATTTGTCTTTTTTTTGTTTTGTTATTTTATTGAATCCTACACTCAACAATAAATAGAACTTCTCTTTTGTCTGCTCTTCAAACTTTGCTCATCTGTTGAGTTCTAAACGGCCCTAGCGACCAGCTCGATTGTTCTAACTTTAGCAATCAGCAGCATAATATTATTTCAAAACAAAGCCCTGAGAAGCGTGCACTAGAGCCTGCATTTAGCTAGAGCCATTTCCTTGGCTGAGATATCTGGTGTCCTTTAAAAGCATCGTCGCTGTTGTTTTTCAGACAGATTAGTAATTCGAAGCAGTGGGAGTAATAACGAAATATATTCGTTAGGTTGATCTTTGTATGGCTTGTAGATTTTCAAAAGTTCAACCTAGGTTTGAGCCAGCCTTCGTTTTAATGCCAGGGCTTGTGGGCGCATGCTGCTTGGCTGACTGAGTATCAAAAAAGTTTTGACACAGAATATGGGCTTTTACTATAGAGCTCAAAGGAAATAATAAACAGCCATTACGAAATCTCCATATTTAACTCATCCTCCTTGTGATGTCCTCATCTTTATTCATCAGCTTGAACCTTCAGCCTAGGCCACTGTAAACTCTGTCGGTGGGCAATATGGATGCTTGTTGGAATGAGACACCATTGCTAATTACTTTCGCTCATTTTGTGGCATTCTGAATGAAAGGGCCACCAAGAGGATGTACAATGACGCTGACTAGCAACCAAATAGTTATTGCTCCAAGCAGCATATGTCGTGCGCACCTCTCAAGAGCAAAAAAAGAGATAAAACTATGAGCACGATAAAGACTGAGAGGAAGCGCGCGTGGCAAAGCACTACATCAATAATACACTGACAGGAATGGCATTATAAATAAGTTATGCACAAGCGTGTTTAAACAGGTACCATCCCTTTTCTAACAGCGAAGCTGTTCATAATGAGCATCTATGTGTTGCGAGGGAACAAAAATGTTCACCTTCATGAACAACCATGCGCTCTCTTCTTCGTCCTCTTTCTTGTCCTCTTAATCCTCTTCATCTGCTGCTGCGCTTTCAGACCACGTGCGCTAATTACGTTGATTTTATCGTTCTCGTTTATTGTGTGTCAAAAACGAAGGCTTTTGCCTGCATGGGGAGCATTCGGCACGCGTTAAAAAGGAGACAGTAAAAAAATGGGCATAAGAACGTCAGTTTCTGGCACATATGCCAAGGTGATTTTACCATCACAATTCCCAATGAATCATAATGCTGAATGATTTGATTACTCCTCATTTTGAATTTATACACAGGCAGCGTAAGCACAGCCGCGAAGGGTCACCTTCGACGAAAGGAAAGTACATTTTATTGACAGATGACATAGCAGATAACTGTCAATAAAATAGCAAAATATTGGGGTTCAGGCGCAAAACACGTCACCATTTTCGCATCGTGTGCAAACGTACTCTTTGTTGCTGGTTATAAAAGCTCGTCGTGTGGAATTTTCTTCGTCTTGCTTATGCTGAATACTCTTTGTATATAGCAGGGTGAGGTACACGAAGCGGTGCAAAACTGAAGCAAACAGGATAATGAGCTGACGAATAAAATAGGTTGATGTCTGTCTTAATGAACGTCGTGCTGTCCGTTTTAACTGTGGAGCTGCTTAAGTAGAGCAATCATTAGTTTTTGATGGATTAAGAGAAATCGTCATCATTATTTAACGACACGCGTATGGTTATGGCCCTCTTGTTCTTTATCATCCTTTTCTTCATCTTTGGAATTTGCTCCCAGAAGACGTGCGCCAGTCGGTCAGGCATTGAATGCAATACCTTTTATCCGCGAGATAACGAGTACAGATAGGGAGGGGGGACAAAAATGAATAGATACAAGCTAACAGAAACAGAAGAAATATTCTTCGCGAAAAGCACTCCTTGGCGAAGTTGGATCCGAACCCGCATACCCACAATCCGATGAAGAGCGTCGCAACTACTCACTTATCTAGCTACCCCAACATGGAGAACATAGCAAACCATGTGTATTATACACTGCTATTGTGTTGAGAAAGTAGAGTAAGGAAGAGAAGGAGAAACTTGACGGTGAAGAGAACGAAAAGCAGGAGGCGAAAGAGTAGGATTGAGAACAAAAGAGAAAGTCAAAAATATAAAGACAGAAAGAAAGGCAGAAGCAAGAATAGGTAAAAAAAAACAGACCAAATAGAGAAAACAGAGAAAAAGACAGGGAGAAAGAAGCAGAATACTAAAAAAAAAAGACGATGGCCGTCTAGCTCCGTACCTCCGTCCAACATGGTGCCACCATGTCGCAGCTGGCTTATACCTTTTTTGCACTACTTAGTTTTGTGCTTTATGAAACAAAACAGCTTTCTGCATTCGTTCAAACGATGGTAGATAGTTTTCAATGCGAGCCTTCATTTTATTTCAAGCGATGTGCTCGATTCCTGACGCGAGTCAGAAATACGCGCACTGTGGTGAATCGCTCGATCACTAGAATGCCGGTATTCAGGAATTTTGACCAGGAGACGTACATGAATGTAATACCAATGTTGAAATGTTTAGGCGCCACCTCGCAGAATCGACTGCGTTGGAACAATGAAGCTATGAAAAAAGAAACTGTTCCTACCGAAGCGCTGGCAAATATTGGAAGCACAGAGATTTGAATAAAGTTGGAAGGACAGGGCATTTCAAAATGCACATTGCGTGACTGTCTAGGCGGCGCGAACCTCATATATTTTTCTAAATTTTATAGAAAATAGCACAACCCACCATTTAATCTAGCAAAAGCTTAAAGGATTATTGTTTGAATATTTAAAATATGTTTCCTCTTTAGATACACCGAATAGGCACACGAATGGGCATGCTTTTTGAATAAACACTTGCGCACTGTTTTTAATCTGATTCTGATTAATATGTATGATCAAGTGGAGAAAATCGCAGCATAGCCACGGACTGAATGATGAGAGGAGCGAAGCGTCCATCAGGTCATCCGCGCTTTCGTCCGCCCATTAGTTCTTGCTTCCGTCTGTCAGTGCGTGCGTCCGTCCGTGCGTCAAGCCGTGTGACAGGCCGTGCGACCGTGCGTCCACCAACGCGTTCGTCCATGCGTCCGTCCATGTGTTCGTCCATCCATCCGTTCATTCGTGCACCCATCTATGCGTCCATCTTTGCGTTCATCCGTCCATCCATTCGTGCGTTCGTGCGTTCCTCCGTGCATCTGTCCGCTTGTCCGTCCGTGTGCCTGTCCGTCCATTCATCTAGTAAACACTCCAACTACCGCCATCTCGCAACATTTCATCATATATTATACATATAGGCGTGCCGCCATCCAGCCGACATTCCAAGGATTAAACATACTACTACTACTACTACTACTAACTACTACTACTACTACTACGACATCGCGAACGCAAGACCCATGGCATAGGGAGCTTCACCTCTAAAATGAAAGCGTCCCCTGGAGTAAGTATAACATATTTTTTCACTTGTTCATTATAAAACAACTCGGACGTTATCTGTTTTATAACATCTGCAACGATTTATTCCACCAACAACTATCACTTATGGTGAATTTTGAAACAAGGTGGCTACGTGCTACATACATCGGGTACGACTGGTTAAGTAGCTTCACCCCGAAATTTTCCGTCACACGCAGTGTATATTAACAGGCCGTGTATAATAACAGATGTTATGTGGTATTCTTTTCTTTCAACAAGACATTTTTTACGCCGGCTGTTGTGTGTGCGTACAGTGATTTTCTTAATCTCTTCTCTACATTAGTTTCTTGGTAACGGCTTGTCGACGTGCCATGTCATGGTGATCATCTATCATAAAGACAAAACTGGCTAAATCCTACTTGCAGCCACTGGTAGCAAAAAATTGGCAGATCTCACGTGGGAATCGATGATATGCGAAGCACGAATGAGAAATGTTGATATGCCACTTTAAAATCGGCACCACGTTACAAGGTGGAGGTAAGTTATGCCTTACATGACTTACGTATCATAACTAGCATGTTTGGATTTGTCGTTTACCTTCGTCATCTATTGACGTAACGTAACACCAAATTTAGTATATGTGGAGCTAGCAAAACGGCCGCGAGCACACCATGAGCGTAATATGTTGACATGTTCTTACTTATCATATTTGCACCAGTTATATATTTCGTCATACATTGACGTCACGTAACTAAATTTCGTATATGTGGAGCTAGCAAAACGGCCGCGAGCGCAGCATGAAGGGCCCAATATACTCCAAACTAGCATTGACGCACGCTGGGCACAGCAACCCTACGTTAGCAAAACGCGATCACTTGATAGAGATAGATAGATAGATAGATAGATAAATAGATAAATAGATAAATAGATAAATAGATAGATAGATAGACAGATAGACAGACAGACAGACAGACAGACAGACAGACAGACAGACAGACAGACAGACAGACAGACAGACAGACAGACAGATAGATAGATAGATAGATAGATAGATAGATAGATAGATAGATAGATAGATAGATAGATAGATAGATAGATAGATAGATAGATAGATAGATAGATAGATTTGATTGATGATTGATTGATATGTGGGGTTTAACGTCCCAAAACTACTATATGATTATGAGAGACGCCGTAGTGAAGAGCTCCGGAAATTTCGACCACCTGGGGTTCTTTAACGTGCACCCAAATCTGAGCACACGGGCCTACAACATTTCCGCCTCCATCGGAAATGCAGCCGCCGCAGCCGGGATTCAAACCCGCGCCCTGCGGGTCAGCAGCAGAGTACCTCAGCCACTAGACCACCGCGGCGGGGCAGATAGATAGATAGATAGATAGATAGATAGATAGATAGATAGATAGATAGATAGATAGATAGATAGATAGATAGAAACGCCCATAGTCGCCGAAGATCGCTAAGAAATGCTTCGGATTTAAAAAATAAAAGAAGGCCGCTTCGGCATGACAGTGACCGGTGGATGCCGTGGGGTGTAGTCCGGACGATGAATGAAGTAGATGATGTTCAAGCCAACGTTGACCAATTCCTGTTTCACGACGATCTGGATGAGCAGGTCGCGGGATCGAATGCCGGCTGCGGCGGCTGCATTTCCAATGGAGGCGGAAATGTTGTAGGCCCGTGTGCTCAGATTTGGGCGCACGTTAAAGAACCCCAGGTGATCAAAATTTCAGGAGCTCTCCACTACGGCGTCTCTCATACTCATATGGTGGTTTTGGGACGTTAAACCCCACATATCAATCAATCAAAACGATTTGTATGAGGAAGACGGTGGCGTGGTAGCTGACGGAGTTAGGAGGGTAATGCGATTGGAGCCATGGCTTTGATTTCCCAGCGGACAATAAGGATGACATCACGAGGACTTTCCGTAGAATGATTGATTGATTGATATGTGGTGTTTAACATCCCAAAACCACCATATAATTATGAGAGACGCCGTAGTGAAGGGCTCCGGAGATTTCGACCACCTGGGGTTCCGTAGAAGGCCGGCGAGACTCTTCACAAGTAGATGTTGCAGCCGTGTTTGGTAGACGGCTAATCGGTGGTGAGCACGGTGGCTCTTGGCTTCTGGAAAGCACCGGCATTCAGAAATGATGTCCTGTAGCATAGATGAATTTTTGAACTCATTAAGGCGAAAGGCATCGTCTACTGTGCCCAATGACATGGCCAACCTTATCGGCTTCGGACGTCTGCGAGGCAACCTTGCGGCACAAGGCGAGCACGTCTTGAATTTACGTGAGATAAGATTCCGTGCATGTCTGAGCCCGATACGAGAGCTCGTTTTGGGTCAACGTTACTAGATTACCTCAGTTTGCAAACTCCGCCGGGATGCGGCGGCGAAACACGGCCCCCTTCGTTTCCCGCTCTCTAGGTGGCGCTTCCGACGCCATTTGACCGGTCGCCGCATCGTAACGGATCCTTCGCGCAATGTTAAACGGAATTTACGCGGTTAATTTTGTGTAATGGGAGTTATTTCCCGAGAGGGTGAGCGAAGGTTATTACGAGTGTGCAAGTAAATCACCAGTTGAGCCGCTAAGGTGATGCCACACGGCATAGACGTGAGCGCGATGCCCGAATCTTGCGGGACTTCTGTTCATACAGCTCTTTGCGTTCCTGTTCTTTAAAATTCGATTGCCTATGTAAAAAAAACCATTGACAGTGGGCCACTGCATTAAGTCTAAATGCTAGAGGGCTATGCACTTCGATTCAGGTGCACGTTAGAGAAACCCCAGGTGGTTAAAATTTCCAAAGCCCTTCACTACGACGTGCCTCATAATCATATCGTGGTTTTGGCCCGTAGAACCTTCGATATTATTGTACGATGAGCCACGCACTACAGCCATCTAATGACGCCGGATATGTTAAAGTGTAAAGCCCAGAACGACTTGCTCGTTGCAGATAACTGAATCGTATGATTCGCATTATTTTAGAAGAAAGATACCGAACTACTTCAATAAAAATTTGGCCTTTTTAAGGCTATAAAATGCGCGAGATGACGAGAACACAAAGTCAAAATAAACACAATTTATTGACACTGAGCAAAGTCAAATTAAACACAATTTACTGAACACCGAAACAAACAAACTGGAAGCCACTTTTCTTCAAAGGCAAGAGCCAGAGTTACAGGAGACGTGCTTTTTTGTTTGCTACAGCCACCTTTTCCTTGCTTTCTAATTTATGGTTGAAATCTCTGGAAAAGAAATGCATTCTTGTCACAATGACAAAGTTCAATATTTGGCAAGTGAATGCTGATTCATGGTCTGAACAGCCCAAGCTAGCAATGCTGCACTTTTCAAGCTCTTCTAGCACCTTCCAGAGAATATCTTCGCAAGCACCAGCCTCATCTAATGTTGCAGAAACTACATCATTAACAACTCTCATCACACGCAACATTTTAGCTGTTGGATGCTTCATGCAGCCTTCCTTGAAACTTCTATAGGTTGTCAGATAGGCATCAGAGCCAACGACGGGCGCTGCACTGCTTATATCTTCTAAGCATAGAAGGCATGCTGTGTGCTTTTCAAACTTGTACACTACATATCCACTAATGTAGTACACAATGGCGTCGTCCACTTCTCCTTTGAAGTAAGAGTGGTCGTCATCCTGCTCTTCAGGCTCTCTGGACGTTTCACAAGTGATCTTTAGCAGCTTTTCCTCTATGAATTTTCAGCGGGAGGCTTGAAAAAATGTCTCTTTTCGGCCGCGGATTTCGTCGAATCGTACCCACTTCGGCAACCAGTCACAAAGCAGCGAGGCATGTTTTCTCACATTCAAGAACCGTCACATGACACATGTGACCTGTGTAGCTCACAGGGAAAGCGATGACTGAGTTGAAGACATTAAAAAACACCCGGCACCATGCAGATCACGCCAACGCTGACAGCGTCGGTGCCACGCCGGTGCCATTGTCAGACGGCACCGGCGGCTTTTTGACCGGTACAGGGAAGGGTGACACTCGCGGCGCCGCAGTTTGCAAACTGAAAAAAGTATCTAGTAACGTTGGTTTTGGGTGGTGAACTGGCCTTCCACAGACCTACCGAGTAGCTCCCGAAGATTTTGCTTGCATAAATTCCAACTGGCCAGATTTTCCTCGTGCATATCGTACCATACTTTTGCGGTGCCTCAGAGATAGAAAGTGACGTTGTCCAGCAAAGCGTTGGAACCCATTGCATACGTACGTACGTCCTCTCGCTCGCATGACTCCAGCCATGCTTCTCTGTCAACGTCATTGATGCCGGAATAGGTACCTTGATGTCTCAGGGTCTCTAAAATAAGGGTTGACGTGCCGATTGGAAAAGGCACGGTAGCCGGTGAATGGTCGGCACTGTTCACTTCGGTCGCCATGAAAGACGCAACGTTCGATTCGTCGTGTGGGAAGTGAGTATCCAACACCTTCCACCAAAGATCTTATGGAGAAAATAGGTTTAATCATTAGACACACAGAAGAAAACTCGGTGGCAGAAAACATGGAACCCAGCTAGCAGGGTCGGTCCACGTTTTCTTTCCTCTCCTGTTTGTCCTCCTCGTTCACTCGTTACAATATTTCTTTTCCTCGTTCACTGTTACTTCAGTTGCAGTTTATGATTTCAGAATAACCAGCTCTAACGCTGCCAATATTCCTATTGTCTCTCAGCTATTAAAAAAATCACAGCGTATCCACGGAGTGTATGATGATGAGTGGGACAAAGCGTCTGTTCGTCCGCTTGTTCATCCAAGTAGCCGACGAACGGGTGGATGGGTGGAGGTGCGGACGGAAGCATGAATGTATAGACGGATCGCCTAGTCTTCTTATTTTACTATATCACGATGTGAATGGGACCACGAACCATCGGAGTAAGGCCTCAAAACATCGAATACAGCAACCTAAGCGTCCTTGTGCTTATGAGTCTACCGGCCATAACACTGTCCGCTTAGTTGTTAGAGAATGAAAGCCCAATATGGTGGCAATCAATCCACTACGTAAAATAGTCTAATATTGCATTGTAGGCGATACCCCAAAAAGAGAGCGAAGCTGATGGGAACCCTTATAATCCTAGCTGCTGCTGTGCAGAGTGTTGGCAATCCTATTTTTATTCTTTCCTCTATTTCATTCTTTTTTCTCTCCTCTCTGTTTTTCGTGAGTGTATGTATTTTTAGTCTATAATATGAGGTCTTGGTTGGGCATATGTTTATTTGGAAGGAGGACCAGGCAGCGAAGAGGGACGGTGAAAGCCCGACGATGATGGTCATCATAGTTCACCAACTGCATTGTTGTGATGATCATGCTCAGCTCACGATGTGTACAATCAACTTTCACACTTATTCTTCCCCACGCTTCCCCCAACCTCACGTAAAAACGGCCAGATTGACCGTTGCACATTCGTCTAGACGAGCTACTTCTCAACAATAATAGGGTTGGTCAACTTCTGCGCTTTGTTTGTGCATGTGCATGTCCTTGCACGTGTGTGAAGTTGTGCATGCGTGTGTGCTGTGTGGGTGTAATACTTGCAGGAAATTACAAAGGGTGCTATCCGCTACTTATGAAGCTGCACACCACAGTGCTTTCATAGAATAGCAACTGACCTGCTCCGAAGGAGAATTACGAACGCGCTGAATCAAAGCTACTTTTTAATCAATCATCCCATAGTTCAAAGGAAACTCAATTGTATTGTTTACGTCTCAGCACGCTTATTAGTAAAGCATATTACTGAAGCGCGTGACAGATTGCTTCATTCACCAGCTCAGACATGTTTACAGCTTATAAAAAACGTCGTGCTGATCTCTTCGCTTGAAGCAACGTAAAGTTGCGTAGATGCAATTTTCCGGCGTCGTCTTCACAAAGACCTAAACTGCTTGATTGGTTTACGACAGGGATTGCCGTCTGCAAGCTTACGAGTCTATACGACACAGTGAAGTACTTTCAACACGAATAAAAGCTCCATTGGTCTCACATCTAATATTACTCACTATGTTAATAGTTGCAGCAGTTAAACTGTAAATGTAAACCACTGACAACACCAGGTCATAGGAAAGAACCAATCAATGGAGACCAATCTCAGTGCCCAGAGTTATATAAGAGAGGCTGCCAGAATGACATAAACTAGTGACACCTCCTTTGTCGTATCCTCCTCCTTTGTCGTCTAGATATACGTTGTGTGCAGCACAACGAAACCACGACGTTTACATGTGTTGTATATTGGCAAAGACAAAAATAGAGCGCGGAATCGGGGTTATGCTACCTAAATACAAGGCATCACAGAAGCTGCTGTTCTTCGCAAACACTGCACCAAATTGACCTTTCAAATCAAAGTTTGAACGTCTGCAAAAGTAGGCAGTACATATATTTTGTTCAAACCTTATTAAACTTCAGAAGTTCGTGAAATTCGCAACAATATTTCAAAAATCTACTTCACGATGACGTTTCAAAAACCATAATGAAACAAATTGAAAGTAAGCTAGAGCGTACTTTATAAATTCTATGCTAGAAAAGACAATTGTACAACACTATCAAACACATTGAGAGGTGAACGTACTCGACAGCGATCTGTCGAGTATTATTGGCTCGCTGGTATCAATATTGTCACAAATCGTTTTAAAAATTTTGATAAAATTGGCTAACCTGTCAATTTTTCCATAGAATTTCTCAGCCAGAGATGTAGACTATGAGATAAAGCCTAAATTAGTCTAGCTGTTTTCGATCTAGACTTAAGAATTCTAAATTGATCACCTTCCCAAATTTTCCTTAAAATTACTTTGTGTAACGCAACAAATGTGTTTGCTACTACTGCTAAAAATAAGCTTCTTCAAATTGAAGAAAGCAATCTTCAGGCAAATCTATTGGTGTCGCATCAGCAACATTGATACGTTTTCTATTCGTTTTACGTTGAATAGAAAATTACAACGTGGAGTTGAGGAAGCAAAGGAAGGAGAGATGTCTCAAATGAAAACTTTGCCGGAAGACCTAATAACACGTTTGCTGAAGAAAGTGGTCCTTCTAGGTTTATATACAATCAGTAGCATTTGCACTAGTACTGCAGTAGGCGTAAATTTAGAGAGAGCATATAGTTATTGTTGCAACGCACATAAAAGTCTCAACACATAATTATAATTTTATGAGATTTATTACTTCAGTCAAACGGAGCCCCTCTGGAAGCGTCTGCGAGTATATGGTGTGAACTTAGTTGCCGGATGTGAAAATAGCTTCCCGGTGTCTACATCGTTGTCCGGTGTGGACATGACAGATACGCGGTGCGGACATGGTTCATACAACATACATTGTTGTGCGGACGACAGTCACTAGGTCTGTATTTTTTTTCACCTGTCATTCAACTCGTGCCTAAGTATAAACGGATGTTTTCTTTGTGTTTCGCACCTATCGAAGTGGGGCCACCAAGGGGCAAGTATCAACCCACGTCCTCGAGCTCTTCTTACCATGCTACGCCCCTTCAGCGGGTTTTCTTTGGCCGCTTTGAGTAGTGACATTTACTGTTCTTCATTAATTCACGGCGAGTGAGCTAGAAAACATGTGTTTGAGAGTGTTCACAACAGCCTTCTCCACCTTAGCACACAAGCTCACAGCCAAGTCCTTCATTCTCTAGAACGTAGTTGTGACCCGTGTAGTCGGGACCCATGTGAAACGCATGTTGTAATCCGCGTGACTACAACCCGTTCCAAATTGTTCTCTTGACATGGCTTTCATCGTAAATGCACACATACTTTATACTTATTCCTAAATTAGAATCGCGGAGGCGTTCGTTTGTTATTTCCGTGACGTTATTATGAAAGACAAACGCAGTCATTGAAGAAATACATTCTCTTAAGGAGTAAGAACGAAAAAAAATTCTTCAACTGTCTTCTCCACTAGTTTGGAAGTATTGACTTAATAGAAGAACAGAAACAGTCCACTCTCGGAGAGCAGCATACTACAAGAGACACACTTAAGCACCATTATTCTCCGCGACTGTAGATTACATAGATAAATAATAGGGGCAGACTGTGTACGTAACGTTCGTAGTTATAACGGTAACAATCATACAACATACAGCGGAAATAGTTCCTGCCGTTTTATCAGGGACGTTCTTTCTTGATTACACGCAAAAAAAACGCTTTATCTTGCCTGTTATAGACAGCCGGAACATCATTACTGAGCGTTAACCGAACAAGAAACTGCGCTCATTTCGGCATGATGAACGAGAACATATGTTGATAACAAGACATCGTAGGCTTATTGTTCGTACTTTACTTATCTGTATCGTTATATGAGTTTTATCACGTAGCGAGTCGCTGCAGCAAGCGGTATTGAGCACCGTGAGATATTGTTGATTAGATCAGATAAGATATAGCAGTCTTTAGTACGTCCAAGTACAAACCAACGCAACAGATTCCACGATGTGATGCTCTCAAGTTTGGCCTTCGTGATTTCTCAATGTAGGATGAACTCCTTGAGGACCATACTTGGAAAGTGAGCGCTATTATCCAAACCAAGGAAATGGTCAGTCTTGCAGGAATACCATTTGCGCGGATGATTCAGTAATTGCACAGTACTTCGGACTTGATTCGAAGGAACTTTATTTACCCAATAGTTGTGGCTGAGGCCGGGGCTAGACTGACAGGGATACGACGTTCGAGGAACATCTTCCGAGGTCCTGCCCCGCTGGACGACCCACACCTGGTCTTCGAGGGGCTCGCTGAGAACTTATCCAAAGTACTGCGCATGCAGTACTTTGAATAAGCTAATCAACCATCATATGTACTATCATCGATGCAAGCTGGAGCACTGGATGATCTACAACCAATTTCTGCAGCTTATCTAATGCAGAAACAGCATGGTTTAAAAACGAAAATTTAGACCTCCCGCATTCAATCGAACAACTTCGAGAGAAGCCATATTTCTTTGTTCGCTATTTTCAGAACCTTATTACTGCAACAGAAAGCTACATAAAGCAATGCTGCGTTAACTGAAGGCTACCAGACGGAGAAACCACCCTTGGAAATAAAGCAGAGTTTTTCCTACGTCACTATTAGGAACTGTATACTTTCTCTGGTGTTTATACCTTCTTCAATTCTTAACGCAGGGTAGGAAATCAGATTCAGCATTGCTTAAAGGGTGGTGCCGTCGTATTTGTGGCTTGCACGTCCTTGACTGCAAGCGTTTCTTGTAGCTCTAAGAAGTTGGATACACGCACCAAGATTCGATTTATTTATTCATTTATTTATTTATTTATTTATTTGTTGGGTTTAACGTCTCAAAACCACCATATAATTACGAGAGACGCCGTGGTGGAGGGCTCCGGAAATTTGACCACCTGAGGTTTTTTAACGTGCATCGAACTCTGAGCACACAGGCCTACAGCATTTTCGCCTCCATCTAAAAGCAGATGCCGCAGCCAGGATTCGATCCCGCGACCTGCGGGTCAGCAGCCGGGTACCTTAACCACTGGACCACCGCAGCGGGGTGCACCATGATTTGTGTATTCTCACTAAATACATTCATACTATTGTATTAGGTGGAGCACTTTCGGTTTTGGTTACTGGGCATCGATTTCGGCAGTAACGGAGCAGAGTAGGTGGCTTGGAAGATATTAGGTGGAGCACTTTCGGTTTTGGTTACTGGGCGTCGACTTGGGCAGTAACGAAGCAAGGTAGGTAGCTTGGTTACGTAACCACACAGAGCTTCGACGCATATCGTGCTGAGTATTGTCTGTTCTTGTAAGCACAAGCCACACTAACAGCCACAAAACAAACGCGTCGACAGTTGTCATGGTTAGCTGAAGTTGCTTCAAATGATGTAGCAACCAACGGTTTCCTCGGTACATACGTTGCAGAGGTCCGCAGGTCACTCACGTCACTACAGACGACACTACAGCTTTTGCTGTCATTTCCATGTGGCTGTATCAGTGCTTTAACCGCTAGCGACGGGTTTCGATCAGGATGATGAGCATTTAGGTATATCATGGATGAGATCAAAATATATTCTGAACGTTTTCTGTGTCCTAACATTTAAGTGGAGTGTCCTTGCATACAAAGAAAACCGACAACAGGGTTATAGCCTCGAAATTTGATGGCACTGCCTTTTGCCTTGCCTGGCTTCCCTGTACTCGCGATTTCAACTGAGCACTCGCCGCCCAGCCACCGCGCCTGGAAACAGCGCTAACAGGGTCAACCTTCAAAGGAGATATGCTACCACATTGCGTGCGTTGAGAAGCGGCTGCATAGTTTCTTTATTTTCGCCGTGCTGCATGCAAGATCCCAAAAAAAAGCGTTGTACAAATACAATTACTGCGTGCCGCAATGCGTGGCATCTAGATATAAAGATGGGATCGTATCCTTCTATCACTTCTCGAAGGGTGCAGACGATGCGAGACGGAAGACGGCGTAGATACGAAACTTACTGATTTGACAGAAGGTGATGGAAACTATGATGGGTTGTTCTAGTCCATTCTTTTGCGGTGAATGCATTCTCCCCGGTTAATGTGCCATTATTTGGCGTGTGTGCATTTTTGTCAATAATCGGGAAACTTTAAGCCAGCAGTATAGTTTTGTTTATATAGGCAAGTGCTTTTGGAAATTCGTTGTGTCACGTGTATGAGTGTATTTTTTCTCGTATGCTTGTTTATTGTTCAAGTGGTAGTGCGACCCATCCTCAAATAAACCTGCTTAAATTCTTCTATTCGTAAAGGTTTGATTTCTCATCTGTTTATATGCATCTGTGCACACGCATGCACGAGTGTACATAAAGGGCCAGTGTACCTTACCGAAAAAAAAATCACTCGCTACGTTTTTGTCACTGACGTACGTTTCTTCAGCGTAAACAGTAATATTGAAACCCTAAAATATATTTATTATCAACCAGTATTCAATGTTTATGCCTGCGTTTGCCCTGCGGTGTCTACAGATGGTGCTGTGTCCTCAGTAAACGTAGCTCGGTGACAGTTTAAGTTTTGTCAGCTCACAAGAAATTTAAGAGGAACTGCAAAAGGCAATTCTTCCAGTTTTTGGAGCATTAGACTCACCGGCGCTCCAAAGTTGAACGAGTTTCTTTCTGAGACAGCGCAGTGCAGCTTATGTGGAGAAGGGCTTGTTTCCGAGTGATTCATTTATCACCATTGCACTGAATAATCTATTGCTGTAAGTTCGAGAAACTCTTAAACTAAAAAAAATGATTTACTTTTGTAGCACCACGCCAATCGTGGCCAGCTGGCCGCAAATAAAACGGAGAAAGCCGGGTGGCTCCTGCTGTACGAGCCACGCGCATTACAAAACGCTCTGGCGCTTGACCTAGCTGGACAAAGGAGCTGATACCACTCCACTACGTTACCGTCTGTATTAAAGCCGTGATCACGACACGGCCTCGTCAGCCGCCGTCTCGTCACTTCGAGTAGTTATGAGTTTCTTATATTTATTATTACCGTAACGCGGGCTGAAAGAGCGCAAAAGAAGAGTAAGCAGGATCGATGGTCTATCCTACTGGTGTCATACAAGACAACTGGAAGTCATGCTAACAAGATAACTATATGGTGTGCCACCTTTAAATCTATAGTCACACAGGGCTGGTCTGGAAACATTTCCCCCATGCAGATTTTGTACGAATCTGGAATCAATAGAGCATTATTTTTTGTCATGTTACCGTTACAGACTATTAAGAAAACGTCCCCTTGTCTTCCCATTTGCTAACCTTGGGCTTCCCTTCACCATTGCGAATATACTCTCCTTTGGTGCTTTGGCTCTGGGCTACAGCCACAGAAATGCCTTTGATGCTGTTTCCAATTATCTTCATGAAACAAAAAGGAAAGCGCCTCTGAATTTCTATTTGTATCCTTTTTACTATACTATTAAGCCAACTGTAAACATTAATTTTAAACGTGTTCGAAATTACTACCATTTTAATTCAAGATATATATTATCCTGTCTGGTCGAAATGCCGGAAAGGAATTATTGCACTCTTTTTGTATTTACGTGTACTTTATCCTCCTTCTGTTAGAATTACGTGTCATTTAAAAGGCCTTAAATTTCATATCCTCAATTCCTGGGCAATTCCCCTGAGTGACCAAGAGCCATGGTGGAGCCATCATCATCATCAACATCATCATCAACGTCATCATCTTCATCATCGAGCGGTGGCTATTCGACAGTGTCGGTGGAGCACCGGCTTTTCAGTAAACAAACTCATCACCTCCGTAACAGGTTTAGTGGAGCAGTGCTGGGTAATTTGCCGTCCTAGACTCCACAGAAGAAGACCTTCGAAAAAGCAGACGCTTAGCTGGCCTACCCCCGGACAACATTAGGAGCACCGACGACACAGCAAGCCCGTTGACGCGCTACGCTGCTGCATCCACCAGTGCCAACGACATGGCCCAAGGTGGCCATCGACTTCAACAACCTAACTGCTGGGTGCCTGAACCACGGATATTCTCAGGTAAAACTGATGAAAACGTGGACGCTTGGCTAAAACACTTCGACGGAGTGAGCCGCCACTACGAATGGGGCGCACCGGTGAAGCTCGTGAACGTCGTATTTTTCCTTGCCGGGACCGCTCTGCTTTGATTTGAGAACCATGAACATGTGCTCACCACTTGGAATATATTTGTTGAAGAACTGAAGGCCTGCTTTGGGGACACGAGGTTTATGAAAAAGAAAGCTGAGCAAACACTCTCACGTAGGGCTCAGTTGCCCGGCGAAACGTGCACAACCAGCAGTGAAGAAGTATTGAAGCTTTGGGGGATTGTCGACGCAACTATGTCTGATGAAAATAAAGTCGGTCGTTTGTTAAAAGGTATCGCCGTGGATGTGTACAATTTTGTCGTAACGAAAGAAAACTTAAACACTTCTGCTTTTAGGCAGCAGTGTCGCGCATTCGAGGCTTTGAAGGCCTGGAGAATCTTACCCATGTTCGGGCACCTGGACAATGTTTCCACTGTTGCAAGAATAGACGTCGCTGCCTGCGAAGACGTACGTCAAGTAGCTCTAGAAGAGCTCGCACGGCTTCAAGCAGTTGTCGCTCACCACCAATGCTCATTTGCCGCGTGCCCCGAACTACTTCCCTACTGGATGCGAGAGCCCCACGTTGAAAAACGACCACGCACAGAATCTGCTCATTTCACCCCACGGCTTCCGTCTTCACTGACGGGTCACGGTCACCACCGGATGTCATCATCTCGACATGCCGCTGTGGACTTCCGACCGTCGTCAGCCAGGCGCCTGCCAGAAGACTGCTATCCACCATCACAAAATGTTCCTGCAGAGTACGACCCGTCTCGGCGTACTTCTGCGTCCTCTGCTCCTGCTAATATAAGCCGAATAGTCACCGTTTGTTACACATGCGGTCTCCCAGGGCATATTTCGTGCTTCTGTCCCAGCCGACCACCTGTGCCACCAAGTTTTTCGACGTACCCGGCTTGTATGCACGAAACCCGGACCTCTCACCTGGCCGACCACCATCCCCGACAGCAATGGCCTAACGAATCACGCAGCAAGTCCCTCGCATCCGAGTGAAGCCTGACGCTGCCTCCGACAGGCTTCCGCCAGTCGCCATCTCCGCGTCATCCGTCGCCTTCCCCGCATCAGCTGGGAAACTAGCTGGTGCGACCAATAGAGGTGTGATCGCAAGACGGTCAGTTTCACCAATTCCTCCTTGTACTGTGATGTTGGTGAACGAAGTTCGTGTGTGTATAGACTGTGTATATATTCTTGCTCTTGTAGACACTGGTGCTGCTATTTCGGTTATGAGCCTTCGTTTCCCGCAACGTTTCTTGGGCCACAAAGTTATCTTCGCGTGGGATCGTAAAAAACTTTTTGTGGAGTTGGAGGCGAAGCGTTATGCTATGTTGGTACTTGCACACTTGTACACACGATTGGTGGACAAAATTTTCGAGTTGAATTCACTGTACTGGCTCGAGCAACTCATGACGTCATTTTAGGGATAGACCTCCTTAGTGAATGTGGCGCTACGCTTGACTGTGGAACTTTAGAAATTCTTTTACAATGTTTTTGCCCACTGCCACTGTTGACGATTTTCCAACTTTACCCATCGACGCGCTTTCATTGTCAGAAGATCTGATAATGCCTAGTCGGACAGCAGTCTTTGTTCCTGTATGGTCTTCTCACGTCCGCCCAGGACCCTGCACTCAACTTGTCGAGCCTGATCACACAAACGTCATCAAGAAGCATGTGCTGGTCCCATGGTCTCTGCTTACAGCCATAGACCGACATTCTTCTTTGTGAGCGCTCAACACAGCCTCAGAGCCTGTTGTTCTACGAGCCGGATTTAAACTGAGAACATTTGAGGAGCGGGCCCCGCCTCAGTGGTCTAGTGGCTAAGGTACTCGGCTGCTGACCCGGAGGGCGCAGGTTCGAATCCCGGCTGCGGCGGCTGCATTTCCGATGGAGGCGGAAATATTGTAGGCCCGTGGGCTCAGATTTGGGTGCACGTTAAAGAACCCCAGGTGGTCTAAATTTCCGGAGCCGTCCACTACGGCGCCTCTCATAATCATATAGTGGTTTTGGGACGTTAAACCCCACATATCAATCAACGTTTGAGGAGCGGGCCGCAATTCTTAATGGTCTCAGAGTCTCCAGCCAATATTCAAACTGCGCCCACCTAGTCAGCCGAGATGAAACACACGATCAACAAAACGTTGCCTTCTTCCGAGCAGGCAGACCTCAAGGAGGTACTTACACACATAGCGGGAGTCTGACTTCGCTCAAGACAAGCGTTGTTACATGTTGCCCGGATTCCGTATGCACCACCGCAACAACACTGGAGATGCTGCACCGATACGTCAGAAACTCCATCATGTATCCCCGTCAGAAAGGAAAGTGATTGCCGACCAGGTCAATGACATTCTGCAGAAGGCGTTATTCCGTAGTCAAGCAGTCCCTGGGCAGCTCCTGTCATATTGGTAAGAAAGACAACTCTTGGCGATTTTGTGTTGACTACTGCCGTCTCAATGCCGTCACAAAGAAAGACGTGTATCCGATACCACGCATCGATGATGCTGTTGATTGTCTGCACTCGGCCGCATACTTTTCGTCCGTCGACATAAGGTCTGGAGACTGGCAGATACCAATGCATCCATCTGATAGCAGCAAGACTGTTTTGTCACGCCTGATGGGTTATTTGAATTTAACGTTATGCCGTTTGGCTTATGTAATGCCCCAGCTACCTTCGAGCGATTCATGGACTGCATCCCACGCAGTCTCAAATGGGAGATAAGTATGTGTTACTTCGACGACGTAATTATTTTGGGCAAGGCATTCCATGAGCACAACCATCGGTTAAGCGTTGTTCTAGATTGCGTCAAACAAGCTGATCTCATTTTAAATGCAAGGTGTTGCTTTGGTGACCATCAAGCCCTTGTGCTCGGATATCTATTCGACAAAGACGGTATACGACCAGACCCGCACAAGACCAATGCTGTCCACAGCTTCAAGCAACCAACGACTGTGAAAGATCTTCATAGCTTCATGGGTCTGTGTTCTTATTTTCGCCAGCTTATGAAAACCTTCACCCAGATTGCTCATTCATTGACAAACTTGCTCCGCAAAAACACCCCATTAAGATGGACCATTCAGTGTGAGGCTGCTTTTGAGCAGCTGAAGTATTTGCTTACTTCCGAACCCCCCTAGCGCCATTTCGTCCCGGAGGCACTCATGGAACTGCATACAGATTCTAGTAGTATCGGTGTTGGTACCGTGCTAGTTCAGTATCATGACAGCCGCCAGCACATCATGGCGTATGCAAGTCGTACTTTGACTAAGGCTGAGAGGAATCATACAATCACAGAACTGGAATGTCTTGTGGTTATTTTCCCGGTCCAAAAGTTTAGACCTTGTTTGTTTGGCCGGCAATTTAAGATCGTCACAGATCATCATTCTGCTTATTGGCTTGTAAGACTACGCGGCCCAGCTGGCCGTTTGCTTGTTGGGCCTTGCGGCTTCCAGAATATAATTTTTCCGTGACCTACAAGAGCAGTCGATGTCACGCAGATGCGGACTGCTTTTCTAGTTTTCCATCTTCGATTGTGGATACTGATGACGATGACTTCGATAACTACCTGGCGGCAATCTCCGCCAACTTCCCAAATTTGGACGTCTTTCGTCACAAGTATAAGCTTGACCCTTCTTTGAAACCAATGATTCGTGATTCATGACGCCCTACTATATAGCAAGAATTACTCCAGCCATGGTGCCACACTACTCCTCGTCGGACCAGAATGCCTGCGTCTTGGGGTATTCCAAGCTATGCACGACGACATCACGTCTGGGCACCTTGGAGCTGTCCAGACGCTTCACCGTATCTGACAACTTTCTACTGGCTTCAACTCTGGAAGACCACCAAGCACTACGTCGCGAGTTGTGATGTCTACGAACGCCACGAACAGCCTACTACGCCATTGGCCGTCCCACTGCAACCGGTTAAGCCACCGACATCACCATTCGAAAAAGTCAGCATAGATTTACTGGGCTCCTTTCTTAAGTCTACCACCGCCGGCCGCCACTGGATTATTGTGTGCGTATAATACGTGACGCGGTTTACTGAAACGGTGGCGGTTGCTTCAACCACATCATCTGATGCGTCATGATTTCTTCTGCACTAGATTGTACTCCGTCATGGGGCCCCTCGTATGGTGATAAGTGATCGCAGCCAGCAGTTTATCGCTGAAGTTGTCGAAGAGTTGCTACGGCTTTGCGGGTGCCATTATCGGCATTCCACGCAATACCACCCTCAGACCAACGGCCTCACTGAGCGCACCAATCGTACTATTATCAACATGCTTTCGATGTACGTGTATGTACAGGGATGCCGTTTTACCTTTTGTTACATATGCCTTTAATACCGCGAAACATGAGGTCAAGGGTTATACGCCTTTCTTCTCTATGCTCGTCATCCCCAAAGTTTCTTTGACACCGTACTTCTTTTCTCGACGAACGAAAATGCCAGTGTCGCGCAGACTTTGTTTCGTACCGAAGAAGCTCGCCGACTTGTTCGGTTGTGAACTTTTTCCGCCCACGCTCGCGCAAAAGACCGTTACGACGCAAAACACCTGCCTGTGACTTTCGCTACGGGTGATTTTGTCTGGATGTGGACGCCTGTTCGAAGGAAGGGACTTTGCCAGAGGCTTCTTTCTAAGTACACAGGACCATTCGTCATTGCTCAGTGCTTGAGTGACATCACTTACGCTGTTTTGAAAGTGACAGCTCAGAACCGGCGTTCGCGTAAGACGCAAATTGTGCATATTGCTTGTTTGAAGCCCTACAACCACCTATCACTTCTACTCGCTCGGTTAGCTTCGTCTTGCCCGGAAGAAAATGTAACGCGAGCTGAAAGAGCGCAAAAAAAGAGGAAGCAGGACGGTCTGGAGCGGTGGCTATTCGGCAGTGTCGGTGGAGTGCTGGCTTTTCATTGTAAATGAACTCATCACCTCCGTAACAATACTTTCACGATGGTCGTACAATTGACATTATTTGGGGTGGGGTGGGCTTCAAGCACTCTGTACGTAAGTCCGCACGCGTGCAGCGTGCGTGCATATATCTGCTTTGAATACCAAGTATTGCCAACACGAAGAAGTGAGTGTTTCCAAGCACATGCCCTTGTTTATTAAAAACCTAATAACATGGATCGGTGAACTTAAAGACAGATGGCCTTTTTCTCACAACTAAAACTACGACTTACCTATCTCACGATACATTGGCCTAGGCATAGCGGCGTTCTGTATTCAAGTGAACGACATGCGTATTCAGCGTTTGGCGGGACAGCGGAACTGAATAGAATACATGCCATTGGCAGCATAAGTTAGAGCGCAGATTTACCTCGAAAACTGTTAACATCCTGCCTGTAGCAGTGCAACAACGCAGCCAAAGAGTGCCCGCATATTTCTGAGAGGCTCGCTACACATGAGCAGTTGCCTTCTTAAGTCTTGGACTCACTGGACAGGTTCTTCGGCGTAAATCTGATGCGACTCGCCGAAGAGGCTTGACGTTCGCTCACAGAGCGCAACTGTTTCCGCCTCTTCACCAGTTCATTGATTTAGAAGAGAGCAGAGTGAATTAGGGAACAAACGGGGGTTAAGAAAATCATAGTTGAAATCAAGAAGAGGAAATGGAAATAGGCCGGGCTTGTTGCGCGTAGACAGGATAGCCGCTGGTCATTAAGGGTAACTACCTAGATTCCCAGAGAAGGCAAGTGGGTCAGGGGGAGACAGAAGGTCAGGTGGGCAGATGATACTAAGAAGTTTGCGGGTATAAATTGCCAGCAGTAAGCACAGGACCGAGTTAAATAGCGGAACATGGGAGAGGCCTTTGTCCGGCAGTGGACGTAGTCAGGCTGCTGATGAATTCATTTACACCGACGAGAATGAGGTTGTTCGTGGCCAACACGCTTTCCCCATCGCAAAGCAACGTGATCCGACGCCACAATCAAGAATCGTCAGGACAGCACCAAGCGAAACTGCCGCGTTCATCCTCTCAGGGGTAGCCAAATTTGTTTTTATCTACTGGTGTTTTACCGGTTACCAGCACACGAAGCGTTTTGTGGAGTTGCGAAATGAGTCACGCGTTTCGCGTCCCCTTCCATGTTTCAAGACAGATGTGTTTGAGGCGTGGGTAAGTAAGCGGTGAATGTTGTGTGATCGCATTGTAAAAGTACTGCAGTGAGATTAGCTCTTCTGCAATGGGCCGCATTTTCTCTGTGCCTTGTGTGTGAACCTTGTTGTTGACGCGTGGACATGGTTCCATAACGTGAGAACACACTCCTTGTGAAAGGAAATTTTTGAGCGTTAATTCAATACTCTACGGTTATTCATAAGTTCGTGACGCATATTATTATATTAGGGGAAGGGAATAGCTGGAGCAATGTATATGCTGAAACGTCTCCCCAATCACATTTAATAAAAAACAGCGACAGCTTTGAGTGAGTCGTATGGCTCCGTGAATGAAACACGACAGAAAAAGAAGTGGTAGACAAACCCACGTGACTTGCGTCACAAATGATACCCTTTCCCTTCGCCAAATGTGCACTAATGTCAGATGTTGTGCAAAACTACGTGAGGTCTAGAAAGTATTCAGTGGAGAGGAACAATACAATCAAGTGAGAACATGAAGGCAATGTAAGGCGTTTGCTGAGAAAAACCTAGATGCTTAAGTACCACCTCAAGAAAGATTATCCACAAGTAAAGAGCGTGAAAAAGCGCCTTGCCTTTGCACATGCCAGATGTGTTACTTTTTACGTGAAAGCGGCATGACGAATTTGTCAATTCTTTCAGTGGCCAGCATGCATGGTGTTCGATTCACTCACGTCATCATCCTTTCCCAAGATTTTCAGGAACGTCATCTTGCACGAACACTAGGCGAAATGCTGAATGTAAAAGAAAAATTGGCAGATCCCACGTAAAGTGGGAATCGATGGTATGCGAAGCACGAATGGGGACTCTCTATATGTCACTTGAAAATAGCACAACGTTCCAAGGCGGACGTAAATAGTGCCGTACATGACTTCCTTGTCATGATTATCAAGTTTGAACGTGTCATTCACTTTCGCCATCCATTCGCAGTCCGTAATACAAAATTTGGTGTATGTGAAGGTAGCGAAACGGCCGTGAGCGCATCCTGAGTGTGACTTGTAGTGATGTTTTTACATGACACGCATGCCGTGATTATCATGTTTGGCCGTATAATTCACTTTCGTCATTTGTACACGTGACGTAATAGCAAATTCGACATATATGAAGCTAGCAAAACAACTGCGAGCTGATCATGAGCGTGGTATGTTGTCATGTTCTTACATCAAATGTATGTCATGATTATCTTGCATGCACCAGTCATATACCTTCGTCATCTACTGACGTCAGGTAATACCAAATTCGGTAAATGTGAAGCTAGCGAAATGACGGCGCGCGCACTATGAGCGTCGCACGTAGTCAAGTTTTTACATCCCACCAATATAGTCATTCCTTCGTCATTCATTCGCGTCACAGAACTGAATTCGCTATATGTGAAGCTAGCGAAACAGCCACGAGCGCGTCATGAGTGTGGCATGCAGTCATGTTCTAACAAGACACGCATCTCATTATTATCACGTTTGCACCATTCATATACCTTCGTCTTGCATTCACATCCCATAATACAAAATTTGGTATATGTGAACGCAGCCAAATGACCACGAGCGCACCATGAGCGTGGCGTGTAGTCATGACTCATGACCTACATGACACGCATATCACGATTCCCAGGTTAGGGTCGGTCATTTGTGTTCGCCATGCCGCCGTGTTATAATATACCACTTTCGCAGTATGTCATCTGAAAGAAATCACCGGAGGAGTAGTAAGGCGATGAAATGTAAATTATGACATTTATGACACATTTTATAATAGTCATGTCATGGCTAATTACTTATGCTCTTCATACAGTCATGTTATGCTACATCAATTTGGTATCGATATCATTAACGAAACGGCCAGGACAGCTAAACGTCGTAGATTAGATAGATAGATAGATAGATAGATAGATAGATAGATAGATAGATAGATAGATAGATAGATAGATAGATAGATAGATAGATAGATAGATAGATAGATAGATAGATAGATAGATAGATAGATAGATAGATAGATAGATAGATAGATAGATAGATAGATAGATAGATAGACAGACAGACAGACAGACAGACAGACAGACAGACAGACAGACAGACAGACAGACAGACAGACAGACAGACAGACAGACAGACAGACAGACAGACAGACAGACAGACAGACAGACAGACAGACAGACAGACAGACAGACAGACAGACAGATAGATAGATAGATAGATAGATAGATAGATAGATAGATAGATAGATAGATAGATAGATAGATAGATAGATAGATAGATAGATAGTTAGATAGATAGATAGATAGATAGATAGATGGATAGATAGATACGCTCAAAGGCGCCGTAGTTCGCAAAGAAATGCTTCGCATTTAAAAGAAACGTTTAATGGGTCCTCACAAACGCATTGAGGACTGAGACAAAACGTTATGTGTACTGTATCATCATTTGGTGCTTTGGTGCAATGATCCTATGTTGTGATCGAGGCGTTTTGATGGGGTTGTTAAGGGGAAAGAGAAAAGATTTCATAATTTGATAAAACGTCACTTTTAGGTGGGAAGTACTGACATCACTGTTGACGATGACATAATTTTTTTCTGCGGTTTTTGCCGCAGGAGCTTAACAATACGTGAAAAAACTGGTTGTCTTGCTGCGCCCACGCGGGCGCACTGAAAGTGTGGGCGTGAAAGTTATACGTCATTCTCGGTTCCTTTTCGCGCAGCTTTGCTGTACCCTGACGCTGGGTTCCCGGCAATCACTGAAGAAAACCACGTGAGCGCTCCTAATGGGACGAAAGTTTGCTCCGTCACGGTAGTCCAGTGACTAAGGTACTTGTTTGCTCACCCGCAGGTCGCAGAATCGAATACCGGTTGCGGCGGCTGCACTTTCGATGGAGGTGAAAACGGTGTAGGCCTGTGTGCTCAAGTTTGGGTGCATGTTAAAGAACCTCAGGTGGTCGAAACTCCTGGAGACTCCACTACGGCATCTCTCATAGGCATATTGTGGTTTTTCAACGTTAAACCCCACATGTCAATGAATAAGTGTGATGAAGGTTCAAGTAAGTAAAGTGAAATTTATGTTCTGCAGCTGGATTACGTTATCTGGAATAACAACAAACAGTGGAGCACTACGTGAACGAGCATCTCTCGCATCTTGAATCTTGGCTTCCGTGAATAACACATGCCGTTCCGTCGCGGGAGCTGATCGCCGACGCCGAACTTCAGCACTGCTGGTGTTGAACATCACTTCGCATACCGAGGATGATCTTATCGTTCACTCAGCAACTCGAGAAGCCATCGGGACAAAGTATGTATTTTCTGCCAAAAACTGTTATTCGCGCCGACTTCTCACAACTCTCGCAACACTTTACCAATTCAGCAGAAACCACACTGTGCTTAGATGCTTCACAGTGTCTATTCAAGTCTTCGGTTCACCTTTGAGGCCTCGTAGTACTAAAATACTAACATAATATGGGATTGCAGTGTATTGTATAGGCTGCAGTCACTTCTTGAGGAAATGAAAAGTGCTTGAACTATGCGATAAAATTTGCGACAGTATTACGCGTGACCAGTTTTACTCTCGCGATGGAAAAAAGCGAAAGAACCAACTTTCCAGACAATGCAGTAAACCCAGGTCGGAAATCTCAAAACACAAAGACACATGAAATAGGGAAAAAGCAAGTTGGTAAGAACCACTTGGGGGGTACGCAACGCCTGCACTGCCTAATTTTTCAGGAGGGAAAAGATGAATGAATGGAATCTGGAAGGAGAGAAGGAGGAAAGAAGGGAGGGAAGTAAAGAGAAAAAAAATGGACGAAAACTTAAGCGAGCACGTGGTTTCATACGTCTTCTTTAAGACGACTCAAAGATGAAGGTCATTATTAGTTATTTAATGGTATTTTTGTTCTTTTCTCAGTGTACTTTTGGCTCAGAAATAAACAGTTGCGCCTATCCAATGAGTATGTTCGAAACTATATATGCAACGCGGACCTTTAGCATAGTGGGTATTTAAGTGCTACAAAAGAAAATACGGTAAGAACCGTATTCTTAGCTCAGTCCTCTGCCGCATATAGAAAAAAATTAACATTTTCAGAGCGTAGTACAAAAGGTACATCGGTGTCCTAACTGAACATAATATAACAACTATCACAAGTGCATTTTAATAGGGGTAAGTATGAAGTCGTCGGACAAATGGTTGAATGAAAACTCTAACAGTTCAGATTTATATTTAAGAGGCCCTTGTTTGAACTTATGCATTCCATCAAATTGTAAAAAAGTAGGAGATTGGGAATTTTAGTCTTCCGCCTATACGGCTTGGTACAGCATCTACACGGTACTTCCTGCACACGATAAAACGTGCGTCTAGTACAGGGTGCTCCTCCGGCCACCCTGACAAAGATTTACACCTGCTCCTTGAGTGCGAGAAATACGAGTCACAACGAAAATTATTACGAGCAAACTTGCTACTTTCAGATAGGAGGCCTTTCACAAAAAAGAAAATACTAGGTCCATGGCCAACTAACGGTCTTCATAAAAGAGCGTTTATGTTTTTCAAGAAGTTTCTTGATGAACCAAATATTTGACGGAAATATTGACCTCCTGTGCACGATGTCTCGTTCTATTACATGCTAGCGGAAAGCAGTAATGTTGACATAGTGCGTTTGGTTTTATTTGTCATCATTTGTCTCTGTGGGAACTTTCATTTTGAAACTTGTGATGCAACACGTGGGTCCATCTGAAACTATTAGGTGTATTCCGAACTGTCATGTGACGTTCGGCTGTGCTGCACTTTTACATCATATGGTGTACTGTATTGCAAGATGTCCCGTATTATTTTTCTTACAACATATTTTTTCCTTCAAGTGAGACGTCGTAGCCGGTACCACCGGAATGGCACCAACCTCTCCTATTTCCTCATTTCACACACACAAAAAATGTCTGGCCTATCAGATATTTAACAGGCATTATTAATTATGCTTATCGCGGTGACGAAGACGTGCATGACAATGCGCTTGATAATACAAGTTTATTTATGAGAATTTCATTGAATTTGCTGGAAAGCTTGATGTGAGCATGAAGGGCTGCAGAGAATATTTGTGCTTTTGCGTAAATCAAACGCGCTGCGACAGTAGAAATAGGCGCGTCTTTTGACAATGCGAAGACAGCACGTGCCGCATCTTCTGGGATCAATATTGTCAACGTTGGAAGGCAGCAGCGCAGTGAGTGCTGTGCACACCGATGAAATGACGAAAAATAAGACATCACTCAGAAGCGTGCTACCTCTTAATCTTTTGTGTGTGTGTGTTTGTGTGTGTGTGTTTGTTTGTTTGTTTGTTTGTTAATGTGTATGCCCCTTCATTTGGCCAGTGTTCGGCCAAACATTGGTTAGTGGAGCGTCCGCTAAGGCTGGAGTTCACCAAATTTTCTCACAAAGCATGCGAGCTACCATCTGGTATACAGCTTGTCCGAGCGTCTGTTCTTCCTTATTCTTAAATCCGAGGACACTGCAAAAATGCGGTCTTTTCTTTGTCTTCACACTCGACGGTAGAGGAGAGCTAGGCACGTAGTTTCGGCATAAAGCTGACATCGATCTCGCATTTCGACGGGACAAAACGACATCGACCGAGTTCGAAGGCAGACTGCAATCGATGTGTTTCTACACAATAGACTCTTTTTAGAGGCTTCAAAAAATCTGATCTTTTCTCGTCAGAAAATGTATGGACCAGTTGTATGATTTACTCTTCGCCAGTTCAGACGCTATCATGAGTCTGTCAAAAGGAAAAAAAACAAGGCTTATTTGTTCCGGTCTTACTCCTGAAGAATAAAACTGGTAAAGAGAAGCGCCATGTGTAGATATGCATTCTTCTTTTCATTCGGTGACAGAAAGTCGAAGTATGGTTAGCTTTCAGCGAATGATCGGAAGGCGACAGAAAATTAAATAAGCAACTGCATTTTGTACACATTCATGATATTTAACCTACGATCATCAGCCTCCAGCAGCAAGAGAAGAGAAGGAATTGTAGAGAAGATAAACCAGGGTGATTAACCAGTTCGGGACAACCGGCTTGCTATTCTATACTTGCGAAGAGCGCGATGAGATTGAAAGATGGAGATGTAAGACACAGCATAAGACAGCCCACACACGGACTCAGTCACGGTCAGTCACTCGGGCATTTGCCACAGCCTGTTGTCAAGGGTTCGTTTTAGGGACAGTGATCCTAAAAACCTGGCCTTCTCTTCCATTGTGGTCACGGTATAGAACCATTGCTTTAGTTCACTTTCCCTTTCATCCATTTTCAACAAGTTATCTCTTGAAAACAAGAATGTCGTGATCCTAGGTGACATAAACATCAATCTTTTCGATGCAAGCAGCTCAGCGTACTCTGATTGCACTGCGTGCTTTCTAGGATTTGGCTACGAATCTCTAATCTCGGTTCCTACTAGATGCGTACTTGGTGCGTCCAGTTCTTTAATCGATCACATTTTATCAAATTTCATTCTATCAAATGACTGTGGCGTCCTCGAAGCCAGCTTAACTGACCACTACTACCCTGTAGTTTGCCAATTTGAATGTGCCATACCTAATCAGTTAGGCTCTTTTCAAAAAACTATATTGAATAAAACAAATTTCGTCAAGTGTGTAGAAGCCATTGAATGGTCTTTCTTAGAACTGCTTAGTGATCCTGAAGATGCTTTTAATTCTTTTTCATCTGCCGTCAAAAAGTGCTTAAGACGATTCTACCAGCTTTGTCAAATGTCGCAAGAACTTTGCGGCCCCTCACAACCCATGGCTCACATCTGGTCTAATGAAGAGCTTGCGAAGGAAAGACAATTTATATAAAAAGTTCAAGAAACAGCCATTCAATGCTGCCCTGCGATCGCGATATAAAAAGTACTGCAACCTACTTAACAAAGTCCTTGAAGAAGCTAAAAGAAGTTATTATACGCACAGGATACATAACGCTGGTAATAACAGCAAAGATCAATGGAAAACAATTAATTCATTTCTAAACAGATCAGTAACTGAGCCAGCTATAACTGAATTACGGTCATCAGAGGGTGTTCTTAGAAATGCAGACGACATTGCGAACGCCTTCAACAAGTACTTCTGTGCTAACACTTCCCTCTTGCCTCATGATTACCAGCCAACAATTAGGAAATGTCTTCAGTCTTTTTACCTCTTTCCAACAGGCCCAGATGAGTTGGTGGAAATAATTAATCACATGAAAATAACAAGTGCTGGTCTCGATAACATTCAGCCTATTCACCTGAAATGCATCTCTCACGTGATCTCGACCCCCTTAGCCTATATCATTAACCTTATGTTTAAAACTGGCATCTTCCCATCACAGCTTAAAAAGGCCAAGATAATTCCAGTCTTTAAAAAAGGTGATAGAACTTCTAATAGTAACTACCGACCTATTTTCATTCTTTCATCATACAGTAAAATCATAGGGAAGTGTATTGAAAAACGATTATCTAAATATCTAAATGAGTTTCGTATTTTACCCACTCAACAATTTGGTTTTCGTGCAGGCTATTCAACAGATTTCGCACTACTCTCCTTTACCGATTATATGAAACACGCGCTTGACTCTGGATGTTTTGCAGGAGCACCGTTGATTGACCTCTCTAAGGCATTTGACTCCATAGTTCATAACATACAATTAGGTAAACTCAACTCAATAGGTGTCGTCGGTAGTGCGCAGGAGCTGATTAATAGCTACTTATCTAATAGACAGCAAGCTGTTTGTGTCTCTAACATCCTCTCCACTTTTAAATCTATTGACAAAGGTGTCCCGCAAGGATCCATACTGGGCCCGCTTTTATTCTTAATCTATATTAATGATCTAACCTCGGCTTTAACACACAGTCAACCTTTCTTGTACGCCGATGATACAACTATAGTTACTAAAGACAAGTCCATCGATGCGCTAACTAATAAATTGTCCTCTGACTTCTATAACATTCAGAACTGGTGCACAGCTAATGGTTTAACTATTAATACCAATAAAACACAGTTCATTGTCTTCCATTCTAGTCATAACCCTCTTTCACCTACACCCGCTATTACTATCAACGGCCACAGACATCTTAGTACTACTAAGTGCACATTCTTGGGAGTAGTTCTAGATGCTCATCTCAAGTACCATAATCACATTTCACTTAAAAGACAGAGGATTGCTCATGGTATCAGAACACTAAATAAAGCACGACCATTCTTCAATTTGCAGACTTTGCTTAAACTGTACTACGCCTTCATCCACAGTCATATCACGTACTGTATCACGTCATGGGCGAATACCTATCCATCTCATATCCTTCCACTCCAACATCTCCAAAACCAAGTCATTCTCATCCTAACATTCAGTTCACCAATCTCCTGCGAATCCCCACTTTTTCAGCAACATAATGTACTAACAGTGTGTAATTTATTCAAATATAAATTGGGGATTCTTGTATTTAGGTGTCTTAACGGTATCATAACAGTCAACGTTTTAGAGAAATTTCAATTGTTAAACTCTAATCCTACCAGGTTTGCCTCAAACAACAACTTTTTACTACCACATGCACGCACTAACTACGGCAAGCATACCACCATATTTGCAGCTATCCAATTTCGGAATTCAGTACCACTAAGCACTAAATAATTGTCATTAGCTGCTTTTAAAAAAGAACTTAAACATCTCATCTCGCAATAATAACTCATCTTCATTTTTATATCGGCGTTCTCTTACATTTACAGCTATTACTGTGTGCGTTATTTTCACATTTATTACCCATGCACATTGGAGTTCTTTTAATAGCTGTATATCATTAATTAACGTCATTTCGTTCCCGATTCTACTGCCTTTTTCATTGTATGTTTCGTTGTTTTTATAGTTATGCACAATTACTGAACATTCTTTTGTTACCATTTTTACTGGCATGTTTTATCGCATGTTTGCGTTGTTTTTGTTACAATCAATAATTACTTAATTGCTTTTTGTTGCCATTTTGTTGTACTTATCAACATGTCATTTTCTAACAGGAGGTCCCCTTCCAGCCTTGTGCTATGTGACCTCCTTCTGTATATACTACCCCAATGCGTGTATATTTTTTTTGCGACAAATAAAGATTTGATTTGATTTGATTAGTCTGAACAAATACGTGAGACCCACACACATTGAAAAACAATTTTACAATAAACTTCAATGCAGACATAGTTATAAGGTAAGGGATTGCTGTTCCTGAGGAAAGTAACCTACCTCGAAGAGTACTGATCAGTACCAGTACTGCAATCGGCCTAGTTGTTGAGGCTCTTCAAGCAAACCTGAAACACAATGGCACACGTCGAGTGCCATATGTTCCAGCTAAATAGACATCAAAATGGCGTGTTGCCACCGGTAAGATGGCGGGCACTTCGATTCACTTTCAAGGCATATCCTCCACTTTAGCCATTTTCGAAATCTTCTTTGAACCACATACGACCTGAAGGCAAACTTATATTTACTATTTTATATAAACTTTATGTCACTCAAAATACACTGTATGGGCCAACGCTCGGATAACGTACGATTACTCACCGATGCTATACTCAAAGCTTCGCCCACTCTTTATTATTCACTTCGTGAAAATGCAGGAATATTTTTCCTGAAGAGCCTCAGTTGTGCCTTCGTCTCGTTCACCTGCAATGTCCTCTGTCGACAAGTAATAGGAGTTTCAATGGACATCGGTCTGTTGTCCAGGTGTACTAAAACGGACACCAGTGACTGTCTCGGGACATTATATGTACCGGACAGTCGCAGAAGATGTGGCGTTACTTCTACTCGCTAGGAAATGCATCGCAAAGAACGCGGTAGGCCTTCCAATGAGAAATAAATAAGTTTCTCGTCCCTACCGTAAGCTGGTGGAAAAGACGAGTTGTATCAACGTAGCCCTGGAGAGGCCGTGCTACTCTGGCGCCGAGCATTCCTCCTATCATCGGTGAGAGGGTAGAAAGGAATCGACGGCAATGTTCGGCGGGGGTGGCTGCTATACGAGGCAGCCGTGCGTCAATCGATCTGTAATCGATTGACGTGGGTTTTATTCTATCTGTCTTGTGCATTTCTTCGGGCGAGGGGAATGGCACTGATTTGCTTAGGTCGAAGTCATTATTTTGAGCAATGCAAGGCGTTCAGTGTAGCCGGCCGTAAGCAAATACGTGATGATGCGTTGCCCATTAGCGCATTCATAAACTGCTGTCTCTATTCCTAGTGTTTCGTCTTGAAAGCAAGCAACCGTTTTCTGTAACGAATGGCTTAGTGCTAGCTGTGGTATGTATCGCGGTGTCCTCGGTTAAAAAAGCGCGGCATTTAGAAAGGCACTATAGAGAAATAATTAATCAGTTTATAGAATTCCGCATAGTGTTCAGGGAACCTAATGTCAATAGTTTCACCAATGCTAAATTATAAAGGAAAAAATCAAGGCCAAAACTTCCCTGCGCTTAATTTCGCCACGAAATGTGTGAGTGTGACGTGGCTAGTTTTAAAGTGCATTTTTAGTTTTTTTGGCGACATTGGCTAAAGATTTTTTTTAGTGTGTAGGGCTGATTCACAGGACGATATACTTCATTTTTACTGGTTGTCCATCGTGGTGAAGCAGAGGGCTCGGCTGATGGCCCGATGGTCGAGTGTTTGCTCACTGCCGCCACGGTCGAAATTCGTTGGATGCTAGACCATGTCCTGTGCGCTGTCAATGCGTGTGAATGAACACCAGTCGGTCTCCGTTTCCGGAACCCTCCGGTACAACGTTTCTTATGACCCTACCGTGTTTTCGGGCCATCAAATTTCCTGTAACAAAAATTAGTAGAACTATTTCTGCTAATTAAGCTCTACGTAGGACTTAGTATATGACGTTAAAATCTATTCTTCACCTTATTTGGTGTTGAAGATTCAGAATGGCACCAGACGACATTTTTTTAACACGAAAGTGTTTAATGCTGGTGTCTACCGCGAAATTATGATGTGTTTTCGTCACGAACATGACGTAAAATATTTGTGAAGAGATTGCAAAGAACAAAACAAGTAGGAGAAGTTCTACAGTGGGGCGTCGATGCTGCGACCTCACGCTCCTCAACGCGCGACGATATAACCACTGAGCCACCAAGCTACCTTTCTCCACCGTGATAACGGCAAGCCATTTATATACACCATGTACCCTCAGAGCTCGGCAGTTCAGCGCGTTTTCGTCATCAGTAGCGAGATGGCACGACGAGCGCATGTTCCGGGCGTGCGCTCTATTCGCGGCGAGATAGGACTATAGGTGGCAGCCGCGTCTACGCGGAAGTGTGGATAGGCGGTTGGTGGCGCTTATACAAATACACCTAGCGGCGCTTCGTTGCGTGTGGTCTGAGCCGATTATTGGCGAATAAAACACGTTGTCAGCAACTTAGTGGTAATGTCTACGCTCTTTTCTACTAAATCGGTGCACGAAGCCTTTGAAACGTTACCATTGCCAGCGAGTAAAGCGCATTCCGCCTCTCAATGGGATGCTCGCCCTGGGTGACTCTCTGCCCGCTTTCGCACTAGAACACGCTTTCGCCGTGCGATTCGTACCTGTTTAGCTTGTCTTCCGCCTACTATGCAGTGTTGTAGCGTGACTGAACTACTTATTGACGTCTTCCTCATTTGCATACAAAAAAACAGAGAAAGATTGTAGAAAGCCCGCATATAAGTGCGATGAGTTCAGTATATACACCGTTCGCATTTATACGCATATGCATTTTTTTCTCATTCTGTTCACCATTAAATATGGGAGAGCCGATAAGTCTAGTCAGGAAAGCTTAGTGGCTGACAGAGGTTGGTGCCAAATTGCGCTTACCACGTAAAAAGTTTGTAACCATGTAAAAACTTTGTAGGAGTTGAAAAGAAAGCTTTCATTGATGGATTACGTTTACGACAGTGCTACAACAAAGGTCTGATTATATTATGGGACAGGTCTTTATTTAGCCCCGCCGTGGTGGTTTATTGACTAAGGTACTCGACTGCTGACCTGCAGGTCACAGGTTCAAATCATGGCTGTGGCGGCTGCATTTCCGATGGAGGCGGAAATGTTGTAGGTCCGTGTGCTCTGATTTGGGTGCACGTTAAAGAACCCCAGATGGTTGAAATTTCCGGAGCCCTCCACCACGGCGTCTCTCATATTCATATAGTGGTTTTGGGACGTTAAACCCCATATATCAATCAATCAAGTATTTTTCAAACAAAAATGACCGCTGCGTCCTCTTTCTCAATGCCAATACGATATAAATGCCCAAGATAATGTAACAACGATGAAATTTCCAGTGAAAATATACATCAAAAGTAAGGCATACCATCCCGGTTTTCAACGTCTCGGCTCTTTAAAGCGTTCCTAAATCTAAGCACAGGGTTTTATCCGGCGACTTTATATTAAGTTGTTTAAGTACATGAAGTTTCGCATGTTATGTGACAGTAAAATTTTCATGTACTGGTACCACAGCCAGATAACCACAACCAAGGCTGCTCGCATAATCCATAAACTACAGTGCCGTAGTTCCACACCTACCAACAGCACGCAAGTGCGTAACCTAGAGCCTCGTTTTTCTGTTTACAACCGATTCGCTTAATGCTGCATTCACACACCATATAATAGTCCTCATGTTTGGCAGGATGCCAGGAGCATTCAACGATGTGCTTGACGCAGAAAACGGCACCCACTCTGAAATTACTCTGGTGAATGCAGTGTTTTCCAACAGCAAACAGCACTTGGTAAAGTTCCACTTGGTGTTCTTACTACAATACATTGGCAGCGGAGCGAGAAAAATGCTTTCGTACGTCGTTTCAGGCATACGTACAAGCCATTACACTCGCGCTGATAGAGATAACCGGACAAACCACCCTTTGAGAACGTGGATGACGTACGCGTACATACAAACGTGGCGTGGCTAGCAGAAGACGCAGGGAGCAATCCACACTTGCACGCTTCAGCCGGTTGCCGCTATAGGCAGCGACTCCGCCCAATTCTCGCGGCCAATAGTTCATTGTGCCGCGCCACCCCGCGTGTCGATGTGCTCGCGTGCAGCTCCTAATGGCGGTGTCAAAGTGAGTATAAGTGAGTATAGATGTTATCTTGCGTAGTTGCCTGCTCATACGTGCGCTTATCTCGGCGTTTGAAAGCTCTCTAAATCTTGTGCTTCCACCGCAAGTTTGCTTTTAAGTTACAGTAGTTAAAGAGAGCGCAAACGTCACTTCGCTCGCTGCCACGACCGCGTTTACGAAAGGAGCGCGCTGCTCACACACGAAGCAAGACGCGTGACCGTTGTTCGCGCTCGTCCAAGTGTATAGTGCGTGCATTTGGTAGGTCTTTCTTCCTGTGTGCGCAACGGGCGTTAAAGTGCGGGGCTGTGACAATTGTTCGTCCCCATTGCTCATGTGTATCCTCTTTTCGTGCGTGCTTTCTGCTTGAAGTGTGCGTTGCGAATTTTGAGCTGCTTGCCGTTCTTTTCATTTTTCGTGTGACTGCAGCATTCATGTGCACAATTCACAATGAATGTGCAACTACATCTGCAAGGAGACGTATCACTGTCTTTTACGCCGCTTCCTAAAAAAAAGGGATCAACCACGTTTTTTATATGCGAAGCAGCTTTTTGACTCATGAGTGTAACGCCATACGAGCGTGCGTACCTACGAACGCACTGCAACGCACTCCCCTCGCGACAGCTGTTGGAGTGGTACCAAGTAGGTCACGCCGCAGCTGCGCGTTGACGTCACACTTCCCTAACACTGTTCTCTCGCAGGTGCACGCGCTGATGTCGCTTTCTTCTTCACCTGCAGCACGCTCGCCGCAGCGCCCACAGCGCTTATTGCGATGAAGCCTGCACGAAACCCAACGCGCCTCCCGTGTATTTGCGTTTGAAACAAACGTTTACTCGAGTAAACACTACACCTATATTTTCTCTTCAAAGTGCGCTTCCAGCACACCCGTCCATGCCCGTTTCAACTGAGTCAGCGCCGCGGGCACCGCTGCTGCTTCGCATCCCATCAGGGTTCCCTTCGGGGAAATGATCCATAGTTTTTACTTTATTATTGTTATTTTTGAAGTGATTGGCGTACAGAATTACGTACTATGACATAGTAATTTAGTAACACGAGAAAATGTCTTTCTCTATGCTGTAGTTTTAAACAAAGATTATCGAGAAGACAGTGAATTGATCACGTGTAGGCATGTGGCAGGTCTAGTATTTGTTATGTAGTACACTGCGTTTTGCTTTGGGGTTTCTATTGACACAGTTCCCCATAACAAATGGGCGCATACAGCACTCTTAATCATACGACATAACGCTCCCCATTGCCTATGGTAGCCTTAAGGCCAAACAAAATAACTTTTTTCCCTGGCTAGTACAGACTTTCCCGTCAACCACTTTAGGTGCCGAAGGCTGCCTCTCTCGTGAAATACAATCAAATTATACATAATTGAAATCCTGCAATGACTAGTAGAAATGAAGAGTGAATACCCGTGCTTCCAAAAGTTCCTCCTGTCTGTGCATTCAGCATTTTTTATTTCTTTTTTCCAGTATTGACAGGCGTCGGAGTTAGCTTATAGTAGTTAGAACATACCATCTGGAGGATACATCCAAGCTTTCGCTTGGTCAGGGGACGGTTCTTTGCGCGTGCTGGAACCCACGTCTCTTACTCTGCACTTGCCTAGTGAAAGTGTAAGAACTGCGACCGAGAACAAGCACCAAAACCTTCGTTCTCCGTTCCTCACCCACACCCTTAAATTACTGGCTACAGATGATCCATGTGTTCAAATAAAAGCATGAAAATGAATGTTCAGCCGAAACAACTGAAAATTTATATGTTGGTGTCTGAACAAATTGTTGCCAACGTTCGAAGCTAACAAGCTCAGGTGTCACTTTTCGCGTAGAGAAACGTCACCACTTTACTTGTATTATACTGGATTTAAGTTTCCCTCTTAACACGACATCGAATCAAAGGGGCTCTGCTCTTTCAACAATAAGTCGATCAATTCAAACAATCAAGTGTGGCACGTTTCACCGTGATCACGAAGTACCACAAAAAAAATACATAGAAAAGTTACGTAGCGTTGGATGATATTCTGAATACCAGAATCACGTTTCAGGTTGTCAAGAGAACTGTTAACATTGCGATGACACAGCAAAAGCGCATTGCAGCTCATTAAAAAATTGCTTCGAGTTTTGTTTCTACGCCGCTGAGCTGCACTTGCGAAAGTGGGTCTTATGAAACAGGCTTTAGAAAATGAGACTCGTAAACTTAGCAACCTCCTGCGTTCCGCTCGGCCCTCAAGCTCCTTATTAAACTAGGGGAGCCAGAGGCTAAAGCAATCGTTTTTTGAAGACCATACACAGGGCACAAGCAAAGAGATTATTGCATAACCACCAAGATTTGTTCGCTATGTTATCTTTGTTTTCTCTGATATGAAAGTGCGCGTATTTTGCAGGGCCTAACCCTTTAACTAAGGCAATTTGTTCTTGTCCTAGGACAAGAAGATCGTACTTCGATACTAACCGATAAATATCAGGGGTCTTACGTGGCATGCCGTAGGGAAGGGCTCTGAAAATTTTCACTACCAATATGGTTCCTGAATAGCCGTGTCTGGTAAGTTATGTCAAAGGATAGACTTTCAATTTTTTTTTCTTTTTTGATGCTGTGTTGCCACGTCGTTAATAACGGGCGAAGTGAACTGGAATGCAGGCGCATATTCCCGGCGGCCCTTGACATATGGATTCTCAGAAGGCTTAGACGCTGTCACAGGGATGTGCGGCCTCAAACTATGCTTAAAGCTATCTGGCAACTAGTAATCGATTGTTGTTTCCCAGAGCTTTACAGCGCAATGAATCGAGGTTGCTGAGCCCATATTTTGTGCCCGAGGGTATATTTTTCATCCCGGACGGCTGAAATGTGGCAGATGTGAAATGCCTACAGAGTGCAGTGCAGACTACATGCCCGAGAGTGGTGCCAATAAGCAGGACCTAGCTGCCAAAGGTTGCGAGTTTAGAGAGGGGGATTTTGTTCGCAATTCAATGTACGTTCGATTAATGATCACCAAACAAAATTGGTCTGGAGGAACTCATATATAATACATTGGCTGCGTATCTGCGTGCCTCTCTCCAAATGTCGTCCAATGACGATGATTTTCTGACGGCCGTCTTTTTCGTTGACCGCCTTTTTCAGGGCTCCGCGAATAATAATCGCGAAAGTTGGGCTAGTTGGTGTTTCATGCTTTGGATGTAATAACAGCACAAAACATATCGACCAGGTCAGAGTAAGAGACGACACCACGCTGAACTCGCAACTAAACTTTATTGGAAGACAGACGCACATATATCATGCAGTGGACCCGGTCTTGTGGTAAGCCAAAGACGTCTGCGCAGCATAGCAAACAAGGTACGAACCATGCCTAATTATAGTGAACGGCAACACGTGTTTAACAACCATGAAACAAGCAAAAAATACACCTTCATATATGCCAAAAACATGCGCAACCGCCCATAACAAACTAATAATCACTTCGACATGGCAGCGCTGGGCCCAGGTACCTAACCCACTTTTCACCAAGGGCCAGAGACGGCTTACTTACACACCTTTCCCCCTCCCTTTCAATGTTTCCCCCTCCCTGTGTCCTGATCTATATTTTTGGCGCTGTTTAACATCCCAAGCACCGTGAATAACACTAGAACTATGGTCGTTACTGTTGCGTAAATATATATATTATAGTGAAGGAACGCACCTTCTAATGCCTCCGTATTAATGTTGCACCTCTGATATTCGTAATGTTTGGCATTCGGTAGACAATGTTCACAAGTATAAACGCAGCGACCAGACAGACAGACAGACAGACAGACAGACAGACAGACAGACAGACAGACAGACAGACAGACAGACAGACAGACAGACAGACAGACAGACAGACAGGCAGGCAGGCAGGCAGGCAGGCAGGCAGGCAGGCAGGCAGGCAGGCAGGCAGGCAGGCAGGCAGGCAGGCAGGCAGGCAGGGCCGACCACAATTTCTTCATTCAAGATCCGAAGAAAAAATATTGCCTCTAAAAATAGGAAAGGTCAGTGCTATGTGATTTACTAACCCAGATGATTTTCATTGATCGCAGTTACTATGAAAGCGGGTATGCTTTGAGACAAATGGAGTACCTGTGGAGTCTTTTTCGGTCACACAGAGAAGAAAAGAAAGACTTGTGAAATCATAATTTTTCAGAAATTGAAAAAAAGTAAAAGAGAACTATGTTCTTCCTGCCGCTCCAGAGTATTACAATACAAATCTGACACTGAATAATAATAAAAACGATGATGACCACGGACAGTGAATGATTCTACAATGCACTTCGTATGACTATAAACAACCAACAACTAACAGCAGAATGTTCTCAGATCTCATCTTTACCAATGTTACACTAGATCCAATAACACAAAGCACTAATAATTAGGGCAAAACTGAATTCACAATGTTATGACCAATAACATTCCATATGCCTGTACACTGCTTTCTCACTCATTGGCATGCACTGCACAGCAGATAAAAGGTACCCACCATACGCCAGAACAATCACAGCGATGACCACAGACAGCGACTGGCTCTACAATGCATTTAGTAGGACCGGAAACAACCAAGAACCACCAGGGGAATGTGCCCAGACCTCGTCTTTGCAAGGTCATGCTAGATCCGATACCAAAAAGCCCCAACAATGAAGGTGAAACGAAATACCTGAAGTTACGACCAATAAACATTGCATATACCTGTATACTGCTTTCTTACTCACTTACATGCGTGAGAGGTGAACGTCACGCGTAATTTACTGCCACACCGAACGATATCCCTGCTTCGCCTACTCATCATCATTTACTTCGTGGATATGCCATGATTATTTTCCAACCATGCTTTTGCCAGAAAGTCACGATGCAAAGGCCACCGAACGTCTATGGCTCTGGTGTGAACGGCATTCTAAATTCAAGATGATACGAAATGAGTGAGAAAGAGGCTGCGAGCCATCTCGTTTGGAGTTTGCCAGCGCGACGTATGTACGTGACTTTTCGTCACCGCAGCCAGCCTCTGTGCTGGTAAACGAGTCAATAACCGGAAAGTAAAAAACTAGAGCTTCAATTCAAATGGGCGATTTCAATATTTATCTTAGCTTTCCGTGAAAATAAAGCGGCAATCACTCAAAGGAATACTTCATCGAACAGCTTGACGATAAGTTCAAGTGCTCTCCCTGCATTTATTCGAGAGCGATGCCCAGAATAGGCTTTTGTATTGTTTTTTTGCAAAATACGACACCGCCAACGTGGCACAAGTCACGTGCTAGCGATGGCTTCGCAACACCCTTGTATATACCCCATAGAATAGAGGATTACGGGAGGCCTTTAAGGGTTGAACGCAATAGAGATATACTGTACCTATATAGGGCGTACTTCAACCACTTTGTGCCCATTTTTTATTGTGTGATGTTACCCAAGATGCTGAAATGGTAGATCACTAAAATGCAGTCAATGAAGTAGAAAGGGACTTGTGTCAGTGAAGCTTAATCCACAGTGTAAATTCTGTCCCTAGACGGTCACTGTATTTCATATAGTGTCAGAGTGGCGACACAATTCCAGTATATTGGCGAATCAAAATTGTAAATAGTCGACTGGGAGGCGACTCTATGCAGCTCAGACCCAGTGCAGCAACAGGCACAGGGAAACCGAGCCCTGACGGCGCAAGAGGCAACTGCCTTCCGGTCTAGGAGGTCCCATCACTAGCAACTAACTTATAAGCAATAATTGTTTTGGTTGCACTCTGTAATAGGTATCATGCTTTCAACCACGAGTAAATATGTTCCCCAACTCGCTATGCACCTACTACGTGGCCTTAAAGCAATATAGGCGCAGTAACACGCGTGCCTCTGTAGTGGGTGGCCGGCTTTAAGCCATACCGTCAGTATGATAATCACATGTTCCGGCATCCGATGACAATGTCAACAGCAAAAGTTTGCGAGATGTGCAGCGTGTGGCGAAGTGGCGGAAAACTGCATTGCTGCGCCACCTATCATGACGTGCTCCTTGGTGTTCATTTTAGGACTCTAGAGATTACATCCAGTAGCGCCACATTCACTAAACGCGCAGTTGTTAATCACCGAGGCCACGTACGGTAGCCTCGACACCACGGCGCGCCAAAGTAGGTGGTGCAGCAATAGAGTTTTCTGTAAAGTGCCCCAATATAAAGTACCGACACTTTCCTCTATATCATATCTAAAATGTCCAACCTTCCTCTCCCAAGTGTCCAAACCTTATCTATATCCTTCGCGAAACCACCATTATGCAGGCGCCAGCCCGTTATTGGCGGCGAGATCGGGCTATAGGTGGCACCACCGTCCCGCGAAAGTGTGGATAGGTGGCCGGCGGTGCGTATACAAATACACGCAGCGGCGCTTCGTTGCGTGCGGTCTGAGTTGATTGTCGGCGGAATAAATGCGTTGTCTACACTTTACTGCTAATATCTGCGCTCTCCTCTTTTGAATCCGTGCACGACGCCCATGCAACGTTAACATTATCCGCGTGTAAAGCGCATTCTGCCTCTCATAGGGATGCTCGCCCTGGTTGACTATCTTCACGCTTTCTCACTAAATCACGCCTTTGCTGGGTTGTTTGTTCGGGGTTAGCTTGTGTTCCGCCTGCTAAGCACTGCTGTAGCCTGGCTGAACTACTTATCCACATCTTTGTCATCTGCAAACTACAAAAAAGAGAGAAAGAAAGATCGTAGAAAGCCCGCATATCTGTGCGATTCGTTCAGTACCCCATTCGCAGCTTGTACGCATATGATTTTTTTCTCTCCTTCTGTTTACCATGAAATGTGGGACAGTCGATAAGTCTAGTCAGGAAAGCTCAGTAGCTGACGGCGCTATGCGCTACACTGGGTTTACCACGTGATTACACATGTTGTTGCACCTGTGAAAATATGAAAAATATAAAAGAGTAAAAAAAAGCTCAGCAGAGAGACTTCATCCATAGTTTACTGTGCTACAACAAAGGCCTGGTTAATGGGACAAGCGGGTTTTTTTTCAGACAAAAAATTACCACTGCCTTCCGTCGGTCTCTAACAATGCCACAAAAACACTTAAAACAATATAGGAAGGATGAAGTTTTCAGTGAACATATATGACAATATATATAAGGCGTGCCGTCTGAATAATTTTTTTTAACTTCCGAGCTCTTTAAAGCGTTCCTAAATCTAAGCACACAGTTGCACATGGTAACTCTGCTTCAAGTACATTGCAAGTACCGAAGTGTAACAGTTTATGTGATAGTAATATTTATATGCAGTGGTACCACGGCCAGATGAACAAAACTCGGGCTCATCGGATCATCAGTGAACTGCAGTGCCGTAGTTCCTCACTTACATGGCCGAGACTACATGACCTAGAGCCTGTTTTTTTTTTAACCAAGGCGCCATAAAACGTTGCATTGACACAGCATTTATTAGTTCTCATGTTTTGGAGGATGCCAAAAGGATTTTGCGATGTGCTTGAAACAGAAAGCAGCACCCACTGTGAAATTATACTGCTGAATGGAGGGCATGACGACAATAAATAGCACTCTAGAAAGTTGCACTCACCGATCTTTTGACAATACATTAGCAGCCGAGCGAGACCAAATGCTTTTGTACGTCATTTCATCCACACGCAGAAACAGTTACACTCGCGCTAACATGAGCGGACAAACCACACTTTGAAAACGTGCATGTCGTACACGCACATAGAAACACGACGTGGCTAGCAGACGACGCAAGGAGCAATCCACACTTAACCGTTTTGGCCAGTTGCCGCTAGGCAGCGACTCTGCTCGATCTCACGGCCAATAACTCGGCTCGCGCCACTTTCCAATCAATAATGGCATGTCACACTAATAACACGCGCGATGTTCGTGACCTTTCTCGATTGATGGCACGATGGGCGAGAGGAGCTTGCGGGGCGCGGCGGCTCGGTTAATAGATAAACGATACTTGCCAAAAAAATATCCAGGGAATTACCGGAAAATCAAAGTCCCTGGATATTTTTAGAAAGGTGCAATCGAAGCTTGCATCAACGATATGAAACTCCTAGAAGCACAAACCGTTTATGGCTGTCGGCGACGTAAACATGCAATATATTGACCTTATAACCTAGCTTTGTCGCCGACACTCACTGTCCGCTATCATGGTACACGGTTAGAAAGCCGTTGCTATAGTCGCTTGAAGGCAGCTGGCCATTGTACACACGATTTAGAAAAATGAAGCATTGAAAGTCAATTGAGTTTAACTATCACCAGTTGCTTGCATTTTGTTGGCCATTGTTGCGTTATAATTATATTTGTGAGAAAGTCATACAAACATTTTGCGTTGCTATAAGTGACATGCAATAAATGCATGGAACTTTCAGACGGACTCGTACAACATTTTCTGTAGAATATTGCTCCCAAGTACTTTGAGCAATACGAAGCGAATGCCAGCGTTTCTCATCGCATTGCCCAGATAAGCTTGTCTGCTCTGTTATAGGACATTGGAAGACAATGAAAGACAACTCGAAGTGTAGATGGCTGTAGAAGCCAAAGTTGGTGTCGAGGAAATTAAATGCCACAGGGAAGCATGTCACTATTCCTAGTGATGTCAGCGTACTCGCAGGCCTCCACCAGACCAATGCTTTGTCAGTCTTGACTCTTTTTCTCGTACGTGTGAGTGTCCATACAAACACTCTTGTCCAATTTTCTTGGTTCCTCATTCGAGGCAGGCCGGGAAAGCATGTCCATTGTCACCAATGAATGGGTCCTTCTAAACCCGTCTCATGCTTTCTAGTTCGGCCGTGTAACACTCAATTTCGATGTTCTTCCTTTCTTTCTTAAAACATTTATTTTGCACGCGAAACTGTACAGCTCTTTCTGACAGCTCTTGTCACAGAGCCATCTTCCTTTCTACTTTCTCGGAGGAAACATAGCTGGGGCCTGTAGAGAACCATTGCAACGAATTTTGAACACTTTTCAATGTCGAAGTACCTTCACAAAGATGTGCTTTCATTGAGTGGTATTTTATTTATGTTCTTTTTATACGATCAAAGTATATTCCAGTCATGAGCCTTTAACTTGTTTTCTTCATTCGCAACTTCGAGTATCCTGATTGCGTGTACATAAATTGTGCGTCATCTAAGGAAAGACAGATTCTTCACAATGTGTGGTTTTTGCTTATTGAGTGGGCACCAAGGCAGCCTGCGGCTCCCAACATTTCATCAATTGCATACTTTCTTAGAAATTACAACGCGTATAGCTGCTGCTGTTCTCCATAGCATCTCATAGTAGAGAGATGAACAGGATGAAGTTGAAGGAGAAAATGAGAAATCGATAATAATTGGGTGACGGTTTATGTGTTGGTATATAACAGCTGTATCTTGCCGGTACTTAGCTACGCAGCAGAAACCTGGAGTTTTTTCAAAAAGGGTTCAGCTTAAATTGAGGACGACGCAATGAGAAATGGAAAAAAATGGTAGGTGTAACCTTAAGAGACAAGAAGAGAGCAGAGTGGATTAGGGAACAAACGGGGTTCAGGATATCATAGTTGAAATGCAGAAGAGGAAATGGACATGGGCCGAGCACGTAGCGCGTAGACAGCGTAACCACTGGTCATTAAGGGTAATTAACTGGATTCCCAGAGAAGGGAGGCGTGTTAGGGGGAGACAAAAGGTTAGGTGGGCAGGTAAGATTAAGAAGTTTGCGGGTATACATAGGCAGCAGCAAGCACAGGACCGAGTTAACTGGTGGAGCATAAGAGAGGCCTTTGTCCTGCAGTCGACGTAGTCAGGCTGATGATGATGATGATGATGAAATGATGTGTTGGAACCGGGAGCAAAGTAGATGCAGCTGTAGGGAAACATCATGGCAGCTTCGCACGAGTAGTGCTAAGACTTGAAGAATAGCGTAACTCGGTAGCATTTCTTGTTTATCTTTACTTTTTAATTTCCTTTCTTACTCTATCAGTTTCACGCATTTCTTTTTAGGTTTTCATTTATTTTTTCGCTATCTTTGTTATCTTTTATTGCATTGCTTACATTTTTTTTCTTCTCCTCACTCTCTCTGCGCTTCTTGCTCACTATTCTTTATAGCCATAACAGTTATATAAAGACTCTCGGCTGGATTTTGCCGCCGGCATCGGCGTCTACGTGGGCATCGGCATCGATATCATGCACTGTATATGTATACGTATCTTTATATATGAAAACGCAAGAAAGAAATAAAATCCACAAAAAAACATCGGGCGCGTGTAATCAAACGTGGGACCTCTGCGTCGTGAAAGGGAGGCGTTACCTACTGAGCCACCCCGGAGCACATCCTTCACCGTTCGAACGGCAGGCTACTTATATCTACCACTTACCGCTGCTCACGAGCATCTCGGGGGGGGGGATTGTGTTTACAGCATTACCAGCAAGATCGCGCAATTAGCGTGCGTCGCCACATCGCGTGGCGACGCCCGCTCTAATCTCCTACGCGTACTTTGCCCGGATTAGAGAAGGGGAGCAACGCTCCCTCACGCGCCCTTATCTCGCGGTGGCGAGGAGGAGAATGTCGTACGCCTTGGCTGGCCTCGGGCTTTACCTGGAACAATTCTGCTGTAGTTACCGGGTGCACAAAGGTCACTACAATAATTACAGTCTCCGTTTGCGAAAATCACGCGCTTTTCAGATACAGCAAAGTAACAAACAAGATGCTTATTCGCGTGCATCCGTACCTGTGAGTACGTTCTGTGCGTCCTTTGTGCGTGAGAAACACGGGGCATGTTTCTATCTGTTTTTCATTCTGCGCGTGACCTTTCAATTTGATATTATTGCGTTGATTGCTTCGCTTTTCCGGCAAAGCTGTGGCTTTTTTGTCCTTCTTTATTTCTCCGTTTTTTTTTCTTTCAGTCTTTTTTATATTCATTTTAATTGTTTTTCTCGTGTTTCTATTTCTTTCTCTCTTTCTACGCCCATGTCTTCCTCTTTCATTTTACATTTCCGTCTCTTCATTCTCTTTACTTTTCTTGCCCTCTGTCTTTCAATTGCCTTCTTTCTCTTTCTGTCTTTATTGCTTTCTTTCTCATTGTCATGTTCATTTTAGTTTCGGTATTCATTCTGCAGTACTTGTTCGTGGAGCTTGCCCGATTCCTGCGGCGAATATCCATCTGAGAAGGTTTGCACCACGAAGAAAGTTAGCGATAGCTGAAACAGCACTCCTCTAAAGATAATGAATTGAGTGCATGCGCGTTCTCGATTATGGTAATTTGTTACGATTAAGCACAACTTACCGACAGCCTCAATGAATCCCTTAATATACACTCCTATAATAAACGAAGGGAGTGCAAAATTACCAATTTAAAATTTATTACGTAGCCAATAGCGGTCGTTGAAAGCTCCTTGGCCACCGTCTCTCAGCTAGAACAGATTGAGCACAGAGGTGCGACGGCTTCTCTCTGGGATTTCAAGGACGGCCTCATCACCATAAGGAAAACGGTATACAAGGCAGACTGCAGTGCAAAGTTCACCGCGGTGATGCAATAATATAGTGTATGTCAGACTTGACACTACACTGCCGAGAAACCACTCCGCTACAGGGTTATCCTATATATGAATACCCGCTTGGTGTACCTATCAGTATACGTTTCAGCGACGTGTTTGACAGTGAATTGCTGTATGTGGCTAAGAAAAATGAAAAACCCATCGGCATTACTGTCACTAGTGGTCTTCATAGGCCGTGCAATCAATTACTTTCTTCTCAGCGTCGCCCAAGCACGTGTGTCATTGGCTACTCTGCGACTCCCGTTGGCGATCCCGCCGCAGCCGTGGCGCCGAGTACGGGCGCATCAGTTTTTAAAGACGATAGTCTTTCTTGGGGACCTTCGACGCAAAACTTTTGCTCTGTCTGTCTGTCTGTTCCGCCCTTAACGGTACCTTAAACGGCACCAAAGTGCACAAAGGATACTCCAAATGGCTGACCTAATACGCAGCGTCCACCAATGTTGCTCAAGCTTTGCGTTCATAGTTGTGCGATTGTCGATTAAGAAGCAACTATTGCGCATATCTCAGACGTCATAACAACACGTATATATTCTGTATGTGCGTCCTTTACCAGAAAATGCATACATAAGTAATTCTAAGGACCGTAGCATTTATCACGTTGCGCTCACCAAGCAACGCTTGCATAAAAAGGCGAGTGTTTCCAACGCTTTGCTAAGACGACACTGTGGTGGCACCTACTCGCCGCCTTGCGTTCTACACCTTATCACCTCTGAGACGGGTGCGCACGCCCGTCTCAAAGCCACGTGCTTTGTTTTCCAAGGAAACTGCCAGATAGCGCTCATGTCTCATGCGTGACGTGACTTGATGCGCTCGTTCACCTTCGCTGCATGCTCGAGGCACTCTAACGCAGCGCATCCAGAATACCATTAACCGATTTTCTTGCGCAGAACATCAAATAAATGTTCAGTTCACTCTCTCCGCACGCAAGACTATCGTCTTTCGACGATATTTGCAGATGAACATGCAGATACGGGGCCATTTTTTTTCTGTGAACGTCCATATCGGTAAGCCACGAACAACCTTAGAAGAGCGACGACAGTGGAAGCATGAGAGAGCTCGTATTCGGCGGGCCGATGGTGCAGTTCAGGCGCAAACACGGGCCCGGGGGCCGAGCTTCGGCAGTGTTTCAAGCGGTGCTGAATCGCGAACAGGAAGGCGAGTGCCGGTGGCAGGTGGATTCTGCAAACCATGCCTTAAGTTAGCTCGCGATGCCAAACACTTCCAACAATGCGCGCCAAACAATCGGCGTTGTGGCCACCGCAGCGTCAACATGGTGATTGTGGGAGAGAAAGAATACATCCTTATTAGATGATTGTGGGAGGTACCGCTTTCGGCGGCAGTTTCTCCAGTGGCATTTTGGCTTCAGTGGCAACGTCTTAGAACACTTGTCGTTCGAGAAGGACCACTGTGATTAACATTGCGAAACACATTTAACCGCTCATGACACTTCTTCATGACCATGAGCATGCGAGGAACAATGCGCAGAATGTGAAATAAGCACTGCGGTAAACCCAAGCTAAGCGTGTGTCAAGCCCAATTGAATGCAAGAACATGTAACCAATAATTGTTAAAATGATGAATGCAGCGTCAGGTTGAACCCGCTGCAAAACACCGGGCCGCACGTTACAGCTGTCGCTGGTTAACCATATTTGTACGGAGTGCTTGGGTGGCGATTTTGTTTTCCTTTCGTCTAGCGTGGTGGTTCACTCGTTACGGTGCTACCCTGCTGGCACGAAGACTGACGGTTCGATAGCGCTCATTGCATTTCTGATGGAGGCGGAAATGTTGTAGGCCCGTGTGCTCAGATTTGGATGCACGTTAAAGAACCCCAGGTGGTCGAAATTTCCGGAGCCCTCCACTGCGGCGTCTCTCATAATCGGACAGTGGTTTCGGGACGTTAAACCCCACATATAAATCAATCTATAGCGCTCATTGCAGTCACATCTCGAGAGAGGCGAAGTGCTGAAGGCTTTTGTTTCGCGTGCCATGACAATGCATATCAAACAACACCTTATGTCGAAGTTAGCGGTGCCGTCCCATACTACATGCCTCAGTTATATTGTGGTTTTAACCCGTTAAACGCTGTATATATACTCAAGAAGTAAAAAATCTCGCTTCGCAAAAATATATGATGTCAGCGCCAGCGTTGATGTCGGAGTCGTTAGATGTGAGCAAATATTCGGAATTTATCTAAATTAAGAAATAGTAATATTATTGCAGCTTTAATGTAAATGCAACCTGAGACCGTCGAGTATCAGCAGCTTTTTATCATAGGGCTGTGCCTGGGCTTGAATCAGTCTGAGAGAAAACGATGTATATGAGTGTTGCGTAGCACCAAGAGTCCGTCAAAACATGTAATATTGTGTCTCGGTAACGTGAAATAGCACTGGGTGTCCAGACGTGTGAATCGCGCTATATACGAGTTCCTGGTTTGAAAGCCCGCAAGTTGCAAAGCGCATGGCATTAATTATTTGTTTTTGACAACAACAGCATCAACCAAGTGCGCAGTTATGTGGTTGATACAGAAGCGTCGTAGATAATGAATTTGCATACCTAAAGGAGCACCTAAGCGAAACAATGAGTGGGTTTAAATTGACAAACTGCCCTCAGAGAACTTTATTGCGATATGTTTTACTGTGAGCAGGTCATCATTAGCGACGAAAAGTAAGGTCAATGATTCATCTTTGAATTTCGCACTGACGTCAAAAAGTTAAAAATGTATTTTTTGTATATTCGAGAATACTGGCTGAATGAAAATTTCTGAAACTTCGTATGTTTCTTTATTCCACCCAGAGATGAGAATACCTAATTTTTATTGATTCTAAGCTACATGGGGCTAATATGACGTCTTCAAATTCAATGACATCACGGTGTTTGGCGCGGGGTTTGAATAAGGCCTCTCTGCTCCTATTTTTTTTCGGACGTTTTCTCCTTTATTAAGCGTCGTGTCGCAGTAAAAGTGGTGTTTTCGTTACTGCTCAATTGTACTTTACTACAAAAAGAATTATTTTGCTGCTTAGTGTCTGTCTAAGATTTATGGCTAAATGGGCCCTTCCGGACTGTACTTCAAAACAGTCTGAAAGTGCGATGTGGAGACCACAGACCTTCCCTTTCTTGCGGCACGGTGTCCGTCGAGAACCGAAGCATGGCGAGCATTTGAAAAGGCGATGCTCTCATGACCCGTTTACGCTATTGCCTTCTGCTCTTGAAGGTGAATCTCAATCGCCCTTGAAGTTTTTGTCATTATTATTGTGCAGCGACACCTCTTTTGAATCTGTATATGCCAGAACTGCAAGTAAAGATTACAGCATATGAACGTCAATCTGGGGCATGACCATTTTCTATTTTTTAAATATATTGCTCCTTCCATATCTCGTCAGAATGTCAATTAATTTTAGCAATAGTTCTGAACCTCCGAGCTATTTCTTTTTATCTCCTCTTTCCTTTTTGTTCATCATCTTCGACAACATAGAATCTCAACGAAAAAACAACAAGGTGCTACAAAGTTTTCATGCTGTGACAGCGTGGCTGAAAGTCAACGCGATATTTGTTGCTTGAGGTCAATTAAGAGCATAAAATGAACAAATTTAGAAAGACTTCATAAAGCTTGAGGAAAAGACTGTTGTAGCAACACCGACTCTCGAAAAACGGAAGAAATAAATCAGTTATTCTAATTTGATCGCTATGTCATTTCCCACAACCCCATCCCCTGTTTTGAGTTGTTGAGGTGTCCTCCCAATCGCGAGAGACAATTACGACGCAGAACTTTCCTCTCCTTTTTCTTATTCAAAGCCACTTCATCGGTCACTAGCAAGCTTCTATTCACACCAGCGACTGAGGTCCCATTCTCGCTTTGCAAACGCTTAATTTCTTCTGACGATAGCCCCGAGAATAAGCGTTCTTAAGTTTGTTTTCGTACTGAAAACCTTCTTTAGCCTGCATACATGTCTACCCATCTATTTATTATGCCCTCTACGTGTGAGTGATCTTCTGATCACCCCCCCACCCCCTGATTTGGGACAAAAATTAGTCTAGGAGGTTAAGATAGTTAAACAGATATGACTTGCTGGTTATGACATGAATAATGTAACAGCCCCGTCACTACGTCATCAAACCCTTTCCGCCAGACGTGTGGCACATACCTTGAAGTTTCCAGTATACATGTATACTCTAGACGGAACTCTGGTGATAGTGTCTATGCGAGCTTGCTTCAGCGAGCATGGGAATTATCGGTAGTACACGGATTTGTATAGTAAGCGTACCTTATGTTCTTTTTGGCTTCGCGTGGCTTCAAGCTGTTCTGTCATAAAACAACAATCGGCAAATGCTTGGCAGTAGCACTTCGACACTTTGATTTTTTAGGCTTACCGTTTCAAATCGGGTCATCAAGTTCGAAAGGGTTCATTCTTTCCTTTAAAACAAAACGAAAACCCAGCAAAAAACGAAGCGGCAAGTGCAATTTGCCACCAGCGAGCATGAAGGCTAGGCAAATATGTGTACTACCCATCACTTCCATGCTCACTGAATGATAGCTGCACCTGAGTCTCGACTAGCAAATTTTAAAAAAACATGGCACATACCCGCGGGTGAGTATATGAGCGGCAAGAACTGCCATTGTTATTCTCAATGCAAAATCATCAGGAAAAAGCTGACATTGACAACGTTGACCATGTCATCATGGTCCCGGCAGAAATTGAGCCCCAGCATTCTGCATGGCATTCAAGTATTCTATTCAGAGCAAGGCCAGATCTCGGAATTGCTTTTCAAATAGACCCAATGTTTGGGTCTATTTTCAAATAGACCCAAACATAGGAATACAGGTGTAACGTTGGGTTAATGCAATTGTACAGCTAACCACTCAAGTTGGCCTACGTATCACTATCCAGGGTCACCGTCGTGGTGAGCACATGCGCTGCATATTAGCTTACCGATTGTGGTGTTGCTAAAAGCCATGGTGCTGTTGTTATTGCTACGCAACTGTAAACAAGTGAATTTTTATCGTCCGTCCGTCCGTCCGTCCGTCCGTCCATCTATCTATCTATCTATCTATCTATCTATCTATCTATCTATCTATCTATCTATCCACCTATCTATCTATCCACCTATCTATCTATCTATCTATCTATCTATCTATCTATCTATCTATCTGCCTACGTCTGAGTACTCTCATCATCACCCCCTTAGGTTAGGGCAAAACTATCATGGGAGCGTAAAATGGTTTGACGAATATGACTCACCGGTCATGACGTGATGAATGTCGCAATGCCTTTCCTTACATGTTCAGACCCTTTCCGGCAGTCGTGTGACACATAACCATGTGTGGGTACGCGCCACAGGTATGTGGTATGTGCCGCAGGTGAGTGACAGGTTATATCCACGCAGGATCGGCCAGCACAGACATGGGCAATTTTAACGCGTGAACATTCCGAAAAAGCTGACATTGACAGCGTTGACCCGAAAAATGCAAACAATTGATATCAAGGTCCGAGCAGGCATCACAACCCAGCATTCTGCGTGGGAACCAAGCATTCTACCGCAGAGCCATGCCAGGTCTCCAACCGTCTTTTCAAATAGACCTGAATGTGGCTTAAACGTCACTTGTGGTTGCGGTGATGTTTATATAATTTTGTAAACATTAAATATGTACTCCTGTGACAAACCTGTCATGTCGGGTTAACTTCAGTGGCAGTTAGGTGCCATAAGCTGAAGTTGATTTATGTGGCTGGGTCGAGGGCTAATACCATCGCGAGCACCTGCCCTTTATATCAGCTTACAGCTTCTGGTGTTGCTGATATCTTTGTTGCTGTTGTCATCGTTGCGCAACTGTAAAGAACTGTTCATATAAAACAAATACAGCGGTCTAAAGTATGTCTTCTCGTGCATTTGTACAAGCCTTTAGCGCGACTTCTTAACGTTTCACTCAATAAAAAATTATAACACAGCCACCATGCATCTCCATGCTTCACATGACATTTGTTCCCAAGGTACGTGAAATCTGCTGAATTTTTACATTTGTTTAGCGTCAATTCGTGATGTTTTTCTCAATAAAAAATTACACATTACGATCTACCGTCCGCATGCTTCACCCATCGGCGATTCCCAAGGCAGGTGGGACCTGCATTTTTTTTTATTTGATTATACATATGCCTTAAAAGTACGAAGGGTACCCAACAATATTTTGTGATTCCGTTTACACAGGCTCAATCAACAATTACTATCACCGCCCTTTTCATATACCCACTGTCAACACGGTCACCTTCACTGCTGCTGTGACATTAGTGCCTATAATAAACATCCGAATGCAGCCAAACAACGCAACGACTCTACTACAACCCTTTCTGCAATGCGCTCTGGGAAATATTTTCTTGTGCTGAAAAATTTTGCGGATACAGCTGTAGAAAAGTTGCATTCATAAGGGCTTTTCGCCTTTGGACTTCTATTGCCTAGATAATTAATTCCGGAAAAGTAATAAATTAGTAATCAGAACAATCAGCTGCAGTGCGAGAATTTTCTCGTAGAAAGAGCAAACAAATAATTCCAACCACTCTAAATACGCGAAGAAAGGTTACAATGCGCAATTCGATAATTGTTCAAAACTTTTCATCCTAGTCGTTCCGGCTCTCTCGATAATGGCTAACTGTGATGGCATGTCCATTGTTTTCAACTTTACCTTAACTATCCCGCTGCGGTCGGTGAAAAAAAACAAATATTCTACGGTAACACAACCGGGTCATTTTAAAAGCAAATACAACGCAACACATTCATTAGGAGACACGAAAATGAAGCAGAAGCATCGAACGGTTTCATTTTAGCGATTGTTTGTTACCATAATCTACCGTAATTGCCGTCATCGGCGTCACTTGTGTATTTTTATTATCGCCGCTATTTTAGCTGATGTAGACCCACTCCAACTGATCTACAGCCTGTTCCAAAACGCATTTGCCTCGCGTCATATGTCCGGTTTGTTTTATATGCGAAGCATTTCTTAGCGAACTTCCGCGACTTTGAGCGTATCTATCTATCTATCTATCTATCTATCTATCTATCTATCTATCTATCTATCTATCTATCTATCTATCTATCTATCTATCTATCTATCTATCTATCTATCTATCTATCTATCTATCTATCTATCTATCTATCTATCTATCTATCTGTCTGTCTGTCTGTCTGTCTGTCTGTCTATCTATCCGCCTACGACTTTCAGCTCTCCTGACCATTTCGATAATGGTATAGTTACCAAACTTGATATGGTATAACATGACTGTATGGCGAACATATTTGACTAGCCATGACAAGAAAATTATGACATATATGTCATGAATGCCATGATGTACATTTCATGGTCCTGCAGCTCTTGCGGTGGTTTCATTCACATGGCTTGTTGCAACTGGTACGTAATTTCATTGCCAACACAAACGACTGACCCTAACATGAAAATCATCACATGCGTGTCATGTAACAACTTGACTAATATGCCACGCTCATGATGTGCTGCTGGCGACCGTTTCGCTAGCGTCACATATACCAAATTCGGTAGGACGGTACGTAAATTCATGACGAAGGTATGTAACTGGTGCAAATATGATAATCATTAGATGTGTGTCATGTAACAACATTACTACATGCTACGCTCATGATGCCCTCGCGGCCGTTTCGCTAGCTTCACATATGCCAAATTTGGTATTACGTGACGCCAGTGGGTGACGAAGGTATGTAACAGGTGCAGACATGATAATCGTGAGATGCGTGTGATGTGAGAACATGACTACATGCCACATTCAAGGCGCTAATACATTTAGACGCGACCCAGTGCGCGTGCTCGCGGGCGTTGCCACGCCAGGCGCCGGACCTGCCATATACTCGCAGGCGCGCGCCGCGCTGCGTTGCTTTAACGCATGCGCTTTTCAGCGCGTCCGGTATCCCTCCGTAACGAAAGGAGGGAGACGCAGTTTTGTCTGGGTAACACATCGCCGCGAATTGCGCGCCGGTTGCCGTCGGGCCATGCTGGTCGCACCTGGCGTCAGACTATAGAGTGCTCGCGTTTTGCTAACGTAGCGTCGCTGTGCCCACCGTGCGCGCGCGTCAACGCTACGTTGGAGTATATTGGGCCCCTCATGATGCACTCCGGCCGTTTTGCCAGCTCCACATATGTCAAATTAGGTGTTACGAGACGCCAATGGATGACGAAATATATGACTGGTACTAACTTGATAATCTTGACACGCCTGTCATGTAAGAACAAGACAACATACCAAGCTCATAGCATGCTCGCGGCCGTTTCGCAAGCTCCACATATACTAAAATTGGTATCACGTGACGTGAATAGATGACGAAAGTAAACCACACATCCAAACATGATAATCATGGCACTGAAGTTATGTACGGCATCATTTACCTCCACCTCGTAACCTTGTGCTGATTTTAAAGTGACATTTCAACATTTGTCATTCGAGCTTCGCATATCATTGATTCCCATTGTACGTGAACTCTGCCAATTTTGTTTCTTTACTCCATACTAGCTACGAGCAATGCCCTCTGTACAATCGCGCAGGCCTTAGCCTGTGCCCACGTCCGTTCGCCTCCACGAAGTCTAGTCTTCGAGTACCGCAAGGCGCATTATTTCATAGCTGTCGATTCTACTAACGTCAGTCATTCCGCTACCCTGATGCTTTCCTTTCCGCGCTAGGAACATTTCAAAGCATTTCCGTACCGTCAATGAGGGGCTTACTCGGGCATTGGCGATAAATTTCGAATAGGCTTACAGGTTGGTGCCCGGGAGCACTCGATGCGGTAGAGAACGCGTCGTGCAAGATGCCTGCAGTATAGTTGTTGGAATACTGGCGCGCATTCAACAACGTGAGATGGCTGAGCTTTCAGAGTATCTCAAATGAAATCAATAGAGGAGCTTGCTTTCTTGCGTGTGTGCGTATACAAGTCAGTGTTTGTATTTATGCTTGTCTTGACTCGACTTATATCGAAGCAAACGTTGTAGTGCTCAAAAATTCTAGATAAGAAAAAAGGAACTGAGAGTAAATTGCTTGCTTTCACTAACAGTTTTTAGCGTCAGCTGTGCTAGCGAGGTCTCATTCGAGTAGCTTTGTACAGGCCTGTTCGTTTCAAGGGCCATTATACTTTTTTTTATCTATAACTGAACGCAAGAGCGGCATTATTGATTTTGTCAAGTACATTGTAAAGCTTTTTAAGCTTATATCTGCACTGTTCAGATAGGAATTCTTCATTACGACAGCTTGGCGGCAACACCTTGAGACCAGACCAACTTGTCGATTTTTACCTAATTCCTTATGATCTCACCAAAGGCGACTCCAACACGCAGGTAATCTTTGTTTTTCTTTTTTTTCAGTTCATTTGTTGAGACAACATCGCCCCTCTGGAAGCTTTCGGAACCTAACGTGGTGATACACTGCCTCTAAGATTACAGACATTGCAAGATTTCTCCACCTGATCTTGCTTTGCACTGCCTCCATAATCGGCATATTCTTACTCAAGCTGCAATGTCGTGTGGTGAAGTTCCAATGACACATCACGAATTTTCACGATTTCTGACGTTGTCACATAAGTACGTAGTGATCCCATCGGACATCACTCCTATCGCAGCCAATACTCACGACCAACTTTCTTTACTTTTTACTGACATGAAATAAGGGTACGCTGGCGCAATAGCATGGTGTATAGAGCACAGTGACCACTTAGTGAACTAGATGGACACAGTGAACAAACTGAACTCGTCGAACAAAACACTCCTTATCTCCTAGAAGTGTAGAACAAAAAACATACACTGTCCGCCTTTTCATAGCTTAAAACATACGTGGCACACTCGATATTAAACTTGGTAACACTAGGACATTTTCAGGTTTGACGAGTCTTCAAAATTTTTACCCTTAAAGCTTTCAAATTTTCAAGACAATAGTCTTTCTTAGGGACCTTCGACGCAAAAATGTTGGTCCGTCCGTCCATCCATCCGTCCGTCCGTTTGTCTGTCTGTCTGTCTGTCTGTCTGTCTGTCTGTAAATCTGTCTCTTTGTCCACTCTTAACGGCATCGTGTACTTGAAATGGCCGACCCCATCCGCAGCGCCCACCAATGTTGCTCAAGGTTGAGCGTTCATGCTTGTGCAATTGTCAATTAGAAAGCAATTATTGCGAATGTGTGGGACACAAAAACAACACGTATATATTCTTCATGTGCGTCTTTCCTAGAAAATGCATACATAAGCAATTTCAAAGACCCTAGCGCTTATCACGCTGCGCTGACCATGCAACGCTTGCACGGAAAGGCGAGTGTTCCCAACGCTTTCCTAAGACAACACAGTGGTGGCACCTACCCGTCGCCTTGCGTTCTACACATTATCAACTCTCAGATTGGGGCGCCATCGCCTCAGAGCCACGCACTTTGTTTTCTACGAAAACTGCCAGATGGCATGACGATAGTTATAGCGCGAGAACAAAATGTCGACAGAGAGACAACAAGGACACGAAAGACAAAAAAAGTCCAGAAAAAGTCCTTCTTGTCTCGGTGTCGTCGTTTTGTTCTCGCGCTATAATTATCGTGATGCCATACCAACTAGCCCAAGCTGCCACACCTTTATGCCAGATGGCGCTCATACCTCACGTGCGACGTGGCTTGATGCGCTCGTTCCCCTCTGCTGCACGTTCAAGGCATATAACGCAGCGCCTCCAGAATACCATTCACAAATTTTCTTGCACAGAACATCAAATAAATGTCTTGTTCACTCTCTCCACACGCAAGACTATTGTCTTTCGTCGACATTTGCAGATTAACATGCAGATACGAGGACAATTATTTATTTTGTATTTTTTGTGGTGTACACAGCCGCCATTCATTCATGATTTGTATGGCAAATTCTTGTTTCTCTTCCGTTCATTGCACATTTGGCTTTTTTCTTGGGGGGGGGGGTGACACATGGAAGTCGACCAAGTTTTATTCGCTTGTGCTGCAAGGAAAAAGAAAAAAAAAACAAGTGGGTGGAAGGCTTGAAAGCAATGACTTGCCTGGAGAGATAAACTTTAAACATATTGCTTTCTCAACTCTCGGGATTTGTGTATTTAGCACCGTACTGCCCTCCATGCCCTTTGTCTTCCACTGTTGTAACTAGCGCACCATGCTCGCAATTCCCACACGTTAACGTCGTCTCCAGGCGTTACCCCTCGGTTATGAGGTGCCGTTACTCTCAGGAGCCTCTTGAAATGCCGACAACAGAGCCACTAACTGCTTCAGACACGAAACAAACAAGAACATGGCTCCTATCTTTAAAACACTGCAAGTACCCAGCCTGAGTTTTATGGTCAAAGTATCGACAGGCGGCGAGGAACGAAAAAAGCGTTATTATCATGTTCTCTGTAAACTGTTATGGCATTTCATCGAAAAAAAAATTATTCAAAGCTGCTTTTGCTTGCGTAGAAAAAAACTTGAACATGTCAGAAGTTTTGTTTAGCAAGGCTGTAAATTGGATGCCAGCAAGTAAACATTACCGTCTTCACTCACCTATTATTAAAGAAAACGTTAGGGTGCTAGCATTTTCTAGATAAGAGGGGTAACGGAAGGCGAGTAGCTTCCATACAATAATATTTCTTCAGCGTGTGCTGGGCTGGTGAGACCTTGTCCATGTAACTGTATATAGGCCTGTGCGTTCCAGGGGCCATTACACTTATTTGCAAAACTCGGAAAAAATCCAGCTGCGTGTGTTTATGCTGTTGCTGCTACGGGAAACAAACTATGCATGCTGCTATACATATATACTGACAGCAAGATAGTGCTTGAATTCAAAAAAGGTTTCAACATAAATGTGTGTGTGTGTGTGTGTGTGTGTGTGTGTGCGCGCGTGTGTGTGCGCGCGTGTGTGTGTGTGTGTGTGTGTGTGCGTGTGTGTGTGCGTGCGTGTGTGTGCGTGTGTGTGTGTGCGTGTGCGTGTGTGTGCGTGTGCGTGTGTACGTGCGTAGAGAGAGAGCGAGAGAGAGTGAGAACTTCACGGACGTGCTCGCATTTTCGTATGATTTTCTATACACAGAGGTGACATGACGAGCTTTCTTACATACCACAATTGTCAATCACACTTTGACAGGCCGAGGAATGGTGCCACTAGCCCAATCACCGCGTCTAATATATGATGCCCATCTTACTACGCCTCTTTCTCTAATTATGATGTGGCGGTTAACGTCTACCGATACCACAATGGTTTGTGTAATGAATTTACGACGAATGTTAGTCGTTAAGATGGAGATGTACCGAGCGTCAGCGAGGGTATACAGCTACGTCAAACGGAGATACAGCTGCCAAACATCAAAACATACATTCGGCAAACCCTTCTTTATAAGTGTACAGTAAATATTTATTTACCCTTTTAAAGGCGTGTTTTTTTTCAACCATGTTTTATTTTAAACGAATGACTGCTGTTACATTTTTCCATATTATTACACTTTCTTGCTTATATTCTGGATTGTGTGTAATATGATTTGCCTTGTTTTCTAATAGCCTGAACACTGTTCGCGTGCAATTATTAATAATATTGCTATTGTTATATTACTACTATTGCTGAATTATCAACTTCTCAACGTTTTTCTTCAAAAGCGTATAATTTGTTGTGTTAGGGGCGTTACATTGTTTACAATCAGTGTGTTTGTAAAACATCTCTTAAGGGGACACCAGGCACTGGCATAAGTACACCAATACAAACGGAATGAACAAAAGTTTTTTTAAAGAACAAAATGTGGGAGAATATAATGTTAAACTCTCCCTTGTTGCTTCCTTTCTAAACGGTTATTAGCTTTAAATAATCTGTGTAAATGGTCTTCGGCATGCACACAGCATCAGCTTGTTACGTGAGGCAACAAATGCCGCGAACATGATCCATCGCGTAATGACCAATTATGCACGAACACGTAAAATTAAGAGAATAAACTATCTTTGATACGGCATATCGTTTGCCATTGGTTCTCTGGCATTTAAAATTTTCTGTGTGCCAGAAAATCGCCAACTTGTTACATGACGTGATGAAGCCAGAGAGGATCTCCTTTTAAATGTAATTCAAGTATGCTAGTTGCCATTCGCGTAAGCAGCGGCTACTTAAAGCAGCTGGTGAGATGGGTTATGAGTATAATAAAATATTTTCACTTGCAGCATAAAGCTGTTTAGTAGTCTGTGCGCGTATACATCTCTCTGAGCTCATACTTGCTGAGAGAAAGAGGAATAGAGAGAAATAAGCAGCGCTGCACGTGTGTGCTCCTTCGCTATCCAAGATGTATTTCGAGCTGTTCAAGTTGAGCGAAAACCAACTACCCCTACTCTAAACTAGGCTTCCACAGTTCTAAAAACCACGGTCTTTCACATTCTTCTTGGTTTGGTGGGTCAAGTTGTGGGGCAAACTTGAAATCTTAGCTTCCTACTGAGCTCGAGTCAATTGTATTTGTAGCCACTTCGGAAGCTGCCGCTATGCCTCGAAGTTACCATAAGCAAGACTGATCAGGTTTCACCGAGACTAAAGCGGAAACACTTTTTTTTTCATTTCAGTACGACAAAAACTTAAATATCAAAAACGATTCATCACACTCATCAACTCGCAACAGTCTCGACAGAGAAGTGGTAATGATATATTCTTTCCGAAGACACTTATTTCCGGAAAGAGCAAAGGGTTTGTCAATTTTTAAAACATTTGCTCATTCCCATCCGTAACTGCATCACCAAGTCAGAGCAGAATAAAAGCATGAACAAGTGATGTAAGCGTATAGGGCCCCTGTTCAGCGCTTGCCTGCTCTGCAATACTACAGCACAAGACTCGAAAGCGTTGCCTTGGCGACCCGTACTGCACAAAGCCTACATGGAAAATGGTCACAGTGGTGATGTTGGCAAAATCTCACTATGTTGTAACATTGCCACGTAACATTTTCATTCTGCCGTAAAAATGTAATTGAGTGATCACTGTTGTGACGGAAAATTTCGCCTTCCTTGTTGGTTTCCCCGGTGTGTAGCCAGACGTGACCACGCTTTAAAGTAGGGGGGCTAAGGCCCCAAACTTCTTTCAGTGGGGGGGAGTGGCTCCCTCCTTTGCCATCTGCCCCCCCCCCCATGGCTGATACGCCAATGTAGATTAGTTATTCATTAAGAAAAAAGCATGCATCACCAATAATGGAGATTCTAGCTTCCTACGAACCTGAAAATAAGTTGTAGAACAGTCTCAATATGTTTGTTACAACTAAAGCGTTGTGGTGGTGATGTTATTGCTACAGGTGGGGTTAGCCTGACAGTCCTAGCTGGCAATCCCTCCACCTTATGAACTACATTTTTATGCAACGTATCACAGCATGTCCCACTTAAGCATGTGTCTCGCAGAAAGCGGAGAAGTATAGAAGCCGACTCTGTGGTAATCATCGCCATACATGTCGGAAACAGAATGTCTTATAGCACCAATGGGTCAATCTTCATTTTTCAGTACTGGCCCTTAGTATCTCCTTTTCGAAGCAGTAATGTTGACAGGGCCAGATGTAGCGATGCATATCCCCAACTTCTTCACTCTCAGTACCCAAAGAGGAAGTATCGCCAAAACTATTTCAGTAAAGAAAACGAGTGAGAGAAAATATTTTTCAAAAATAGATTTTCCGCAGTAATCTCTCTAAGGCTGCACTTGTTTACCCAACAGCAGTTAATTCTTACGGGAAAAAACGTTATTGTTCTCTAGGTTGTCCTGGAGTAAAGCGCATTCCTTGCGAACATTTCCTTGCGTTTTGGAAACCCACTGACTTTATGCGAACTCGATATCACTGCGGCAAACTGTTCGGATAATGTCTAATGTGGACGATCAACAAATACTTCAGAAAAATACCTCAAATGCAGGTGACTTACAGCTCTGCCACTCCATCTGTCCCGCGTATAGACAAACTCTGGAGCCACAACATGAACTATTATTGGGGTTGATTGGGTCTCACATTTATTACCCACATGCGTGCTGCTGTAGTGGAGACGAAGATCACGTTGTGTGCACCACAGCTAAGCTTCAAAGGGTTGGCATTTCTGATGGGCTGAAATGGGTTACCTAATGGTTCACTGGCTTTCACACACTTGACGATTGCATTTTTTATTTCTTTCTTTCGTCCACGATGTCAGAAGAGTCTTCACCCATCCCAGCTTGTACTCATGTTTAGCTACGCAGCTCATAACGAGAAACGCGGTGAAAAAAGCATGGTATGGCACAAAAACAAGACGGTGTACCTTTGATGATGCGCAAAGAGTGGGCGCACCATTATCGCGGATGCAACGTAGCAAACATGAACAAAAAAAAAACATCTCACAAGCAAGCGCTTATAAAAAATGAGTTGCGCATATCGCAAAATAAATTCACTAAAAAGCCAGCATTGGTGAATAGAAAACAAAAAAATATGCGCGACGCATTGCCGCAATATTTTGAGTTACAGAGAATAAACTATAAAATAATGAATAAAACGAAGCTGCAGGACAAAGGTCTCTCCCACGTTGCGCCAGTCAACTCGGTCAGCAAGCAGAGGACCGAGTTGACTGGCGTAACATGGAAGAGGCCTTTGTTCTGCAGGGAACGTAGTCAGGCTGATGATGATGATGATGATGATGATGATGATGATGATGATGATGATGATGATGATGATGATAATGATGATGACGACGTAAACGAAAAGGTTATGAACTTTTTTCCCAAAGCGGATCCAGCCTTTTTGTTTATGCACTGTTGGCATAATATATGCTCCTCAGTGCTCATGTGATTAAAAAAAACAGCGAACTTAATTCCGAATCACACGCACGCGTTACAGCGCATTAGCTCGTGGCAGGCCTTTTGTCTATGGGTGCCCTTTCCCCATAGTGGGAGAAAACACGCAGCTTCCTGTTGCCGCGCACCCGCTCTCTCCAAGGAGAGAGGGCATGGCACCGAGTCTACATGCCACGCGCTGACGTATTGTAATGCTTATTTGGGGTTAAGGCTCTAAAAGCGCAAATATAAATTATAGGTAATTGATAGATATGTGGGGTTTAACGTCCCAAAACCACCATGATTATGAGAAACGCCGTAGTGGAGGGCTCCGGAAATTTCGACCACCTGGGGTTCTTTAACGTGCACCCAAATCTGAGCACACGGGCCTACAACATTTCCGCCTCTATCGGAAATGCAGCCGCCGCAGCCGGATTTGAACCCGCGACCTGCGGGTCAGGATAAATTATAGGTAGAACGCCCAGCAGCACGGCATGTCTTTTAGGGGCGAAGCTCCTTATCGCGGCAACCAATCGTCCCGTTACCGTAGCAAGCACCGCTCGTTGAGTCTCCAATTAAGCCATAGATGGCGCTCTTTGTACTACATAACGACATAACACTAAAGAAGCATTGTTAAAAGCAGTAGAAAAAAGCTTAAAGGACGGACAAATACCGGACAGTTGGCGACAAAGTAGAATGAACTTAATCTATAAAGGCAAGGGAGAAAAGGACAAGATTCGCTCGTATAGACCACTAACCATTACATCGGTACTATACAGGTTGGCGATGCAAGCAGTAAAAATGAAAATAGAAACATGGGCCGAACATAACGATATTTTGGGAGAACTTCAGAACGGATTTCGAGTCGACAGGCGGTTAGACGATAACCTGTTTGTTCTCACTCAGTGTATAGAAATATCTAAAATAGAGAATAGGCCCTTGTACGTGGCTTTTCTAGACATCACTGGGGCATACGACAACGTTAATCAGGAAATTTTGTGGGATATATTGAAAGGAATGGGCATGGGCGACGACTGTATACAGCTTTTGAGGGAGATATACCGAGAAAATACAGTTTGCATAGAGTGGGAAGGAATGCGTAGCAAAGAGAACGTTGAGGTTAGCAAGGGTCTGAGACAGGGATGTCCTTTGTCCCCGCTGTTATTCATGCTGTACATGGTGAGTATGGAAAAAGCGCTAGAAGGTAGCAACATTGGTTTTAATCTGTCACACAAACAGGGCGGCATGATGATTGAGCAGAAGCTTCCAGGTTTATTTTATGCGGACGATATCGTCTTATTTGCGGACAGTCGAGATGATATACAGCAGCTGGCGAATATATGCGGAAGGGAAGGTGAAGCGCTTGGACTAGGATTCAGTGTAACGAAGTGTGGATTGATGGTTTTCAATGATCCCTGTGATCAGACGGTGTCCATACAAGGCCAAGAAATACCGAGGGTAAGCGAATACAAGTACCTTGGAGTATGGGTAAATGAGAGTGATAGATACATGGAGGTACAGGAAAAAGCCTCGGCAGCAAAAGGAAAGAGGAATGCGGCAATAATGAAGCACAGAGCGTTGTGGGGATACAATAGGTATGAGGTGCTTCGAGGTCTGTGGAAGGGTGTAATGGTTCCAGGGCTTACTTTTGGGAACTCAGTGGTGTGCATGAGGACAGAGGTGCAATCGGGAATGGATGTAAATCAAAGGACTGTGGGACGCCTCGCGTTGGGTGCTCACGGGAAGACGACAAACGAGGCTGTAAAGGGCGATATGGGGTGGGCAGGTTTTGAGGCGAGGGAAGCGCAGAGCAAAATAAGGTTCGAAGAAAGGCTAAGAAATATGAAGGAGAGTAGATGGGCAGAGAAGGTGTTCCGTTATTTGTATAGGAAGAGCGTGGACACACAGTGGAGAAAAAGAACTAGAAGACTCACTAGTAAATATACGGCTGGTACTGTAAGCCATATGTCAACAAAGAGCGTTAAGGGAAAAGTCAGGGAGGCGGAGAGGATTTACTGGATGGCAGCTATGGAGAAAAAACCGGCTTTGAGTAACTACCGAAAGGGCAAAAATGAAATAAGGAGGGAGGCATTTTACGATAATTCAAGGGGAAGCGCTTTACTGTTTGAAGCGAGATCGGGTTGCCTTAGAACGCGTAGTTATAAAGCAAGATTCAGTAAAGAAGAAGAACAATGCATATGCTGCGGGAAAGATAAGGAAACGGCGGAGCATGTTCTGATTGAATGTGGAGATATCCACCCAGGTGTACGTTTGGGCACGAGCCTACAGGAAGCCTTGGGTTTTAGGGACAACAATGGAAAGCTGAACACACCCGCGATTGAAATAAGTAAGAGACGGTTAGAGTATTGGTGGCAGAAAATTAGAGAGAAAGGAGAAAAATAAATATTGGAAAAATAAAATATGGACAGTGTGCCGTAAATGGCAGAGAACTTAAGCTGAAAATTTACCTTTTTTTCCATTAAGATAGAATTTATCGAAGTAGAGGCATTAGGCCAACATCAAAAAAGAAAAAAGGTTTTTTTTTTTTGTCGAGCCTGGTGGCATACTTGTCACCACCCCGTTATAAAGGGGACGCTCATAGCATCCATCCTTCCATCCATCCACGAATGCATATACGCAGAGAAAGGCAAAGTCGTCCCGCACTAAAGGGCCGAATTTTTCCAACGGAGACGTGAAAAAGTCAGAGCGTCCCCCGTTGCCGTCCGTAACCACCGCTGGCACATACCCGAGAGAGTGGGTATATGCCACAAGGCATAGACTCGGAGGGGATAGGTTGTAGGTCCGCTAGATTTGTTTAGTTCTTGGAATGTCGGCTAGGTGGCGGTACTTGTATACTATCATTATATGATGAAAAGATGCGTGATATTGGTACTTGGAGCGTTCACTATATGGACGAACATACAGACAGACAAACAGATGCACGGACGGGCAGATTGACCTACTGTTGGACGGACAAACGGATGCATGAACAGACGAATGCTTTGCCCCACTCATCATTATTCAGTCTGTGGATATGCTGTGATTTTTTGTTCTCGTTTTTTGTGTTTGTTTCATTGAAGACATTGTTACGTTCGGCCCGGCAGTTCGTCTTAGCAGACGCCGTTGTGCGTGAGCTGGTCTGTGAAAAGGCTATCACCCCGATATCGGCGCCCGCGGTCAGAAGCGAAAATTGCGACGCTGTCCTGCAGGTGGGTCAGGCAGTTTGCTGTGGCCGGGTTACAAGGAACTCGACGGCAGCTTTGCGAACAACCCTTCGTTGAGTGGGGTCGAACAGCGCGAGACGGCGTCACTGTTGTAGTTCTCGTGAAGTCAACCTGGCCACACAGCCATTGTCCTATACGCGAGGTCGTGACAAAGACCCTATACAGTTCGGAAGCGTGTGAAAGCATCGCAGTTGAAGTTATCAGGGATCGAGCACCTGACCTGCCAAGTTCGAGAAACTTCTGAAACCATGTAGCTTAACGCAGTCATGGAGCGCTGCTGACGTTCGTGTCAGCAGCCATCTCCCCGGAGGAGCTCTGAATTCCCCCTCCACCGAACTCTACCTCCTCGTCCTTTGACGTCTTCAAGGCATGGGCTGGGCGCGTCATTGTGTGGTGCGCTCGTGCTATATACCATTGGACATTTTCGCCCGTGTTCTTAATCAGCCGTGTGGTCCAATATTTGCACCCTTTCTGGTGGGTGGATCACTTAGACTTCACGTCACCTGATTCGTGGCAACAGTGGCCACCGCCTTCTTCGGACTGTCGTGTAAGGAATCGACGGCTATAAAAACCGAAGACATTTTGTACATAGTAGCGGAATCTCTGTACAGTTACGTCATCGTTTGTTCACCGTGTAAATAAACCTTCGTTCTGTCTCTAAGAACACGTCTCAGTGGCAAAGATTGGCTATGCGGGTGACGGTGGGGAGCCAGCTACCGTAACAAACCCGCCATACCTGCCATCGACCCTCAACACTTTACAACATGAATATGCACCAAGTCGCCCAACCTGTCATACTGGTATACTCGACGGGTCTATACCATCCACCGTGCACGTATGGTGGCTACAGTGCTCTAATGCAAGAATCGACGCAGTTACAAGACTTGGTTCGCTAGCACGTGACCTCACACTGGTACAGTGTAATTTAACAGGCTTCACAAACGCGCGCCTGCATAACTTGGATCCCGATCTGCAGCTTCGTCTTCCCTCAAGGATATCTCTAGCTGAGGAGACTCTTCTATGCCGCTTGTGGCTTGGAGTGGCCTTCACGAACGCATACTCTTATCTCATTGGAAAGGCCAGCTCTTCTACATGCATTTACTGCAGCTGCGAAGAAACCATCGCACACCTGTGTGAGTGCACCCATTTCAACGCGCAAAGACAAGAACTGACTGCAGCTTTGGATAGACTGCATGATCGGCCTTTCTCGGAACAAAGGATTCTGGTTCATTGGCCAAGCCCATCCTCAGCCCAGAAAGCATTGAAAGCTTCGCTGCGCTTTTTGCGGACAACTGGCCTCAGAGACAGACTTTAGTGTCCATGTGGCCAAAATTTTCAGTGCCGTCAGCAACGGCATCCCCGATGATCATATACTAATTTTGGTGCATAACACCAGCAGTTATTATTGAGAGCTATTAGACAATAATTACAAGGAAAGTATAGCGGGTGTTAGTGGTAAATGTAATGCTGAATGAAGAAAAAAATTAGATGAAAAGATAACTTGCCGTGGCACGGGACCGAACTTTCCACCTTCGAGTGACGCGTCCCATGCGCTATAAACTGAGCTGCCATGATCTCCTCGTCCACATAAAGGAGTATATAAGTGCATTTAGAACGTGGGATCATCATACAGCCCCTCCAATAGACATCAAGACTTTTTTTTACCTGTTGGCATCACGTAGCACTTCAATTTACACCGAGCTAGGAGCAGACCAATCATCCCTTGTATAGTAATTAAAAACATTGAGTTTTCTTTCCGCCCGCTTGCATTTCTTCATAATTACATTACATTTACTACTGATAACGTTCTAGAATTCTAGCATGACTGCTGGGTTTCTCATGTCGTTCTAGCATTGCATTATGGTACCAATGCAGACACTTTCCTCTTCTAACTGAGAAAAAGACAGGACTTGCGTTGCTGTGTCGTACAAGTCATAGTTCGTTGGCTTACTTTACCTTTTCATATCAATAGCTTTAGAGGGAAACCTGTTGATGGCGGGGCGAAACGAAAGTTCGTTTGCCATAAGGAATAATAAAGCTCTTCATTGGCTGTGCCGTTAATCACGCCGTTATCTACGTCGCACCCAAGCGCGCGCACAATTGGCCAACGTCAGTGTTCATCCCTTCGCAGCCGTGCTGCCGAGCCCACGCGCACTTGTTTCAACTTTCAACTTCCTCACGGTATGGACATGGCTCGTACGAACTCCCAGAGAGCAGACAAAAACTTTCCAAGAACAGCGCCGACAGCCGATCCGTGAGAAAATTCATGATCACCGGGCCAGTGCAACTGTCGAGGCACAAAAACAAGGCCCGCCCGGGTGGCGAAGCACAAGCACCAACTTCGCACCGAGGATCCGGCAGCCTTCCGAGCCTAATGCAAACGACAACGGCAAGATACTGAAGCGGCGTTGCAGCTAGGGCAGCGTCAACGAGGCAACAGCGCGAAAGCACGCCCGCTTTGAGCAGGAGTTTCTCGAGCAGCCCTTTGAGTTCAGCTGTGAAGTCTGCAACCAATTGTGGCCACACGTTTCAGCTTAGCTGCTAAACCCTCTCTATGAAATGCTTGGGAGGTAATTTTAACACAAAAAATTTAATTCCAGGGTCCATCAAGTTTTGCATGATGCATTTCCCTCACGTAAATGTGTCAGCGAAATAAGTGCGACCAGCCAGATGGTGGTACCTGTACAAAGCGCTTGGCTGTTCTTTTATTCTTCTACATTACACTAGAATATTTACAACTTGTGAAATTGCGACACCTACGCTTGTGAGAACTCCAGTTCATTGAGGTATTTTCGGAGATATCTTTCTTTGTAAGACTTTGGTACTCCGAAAAAATCCCAGATTTGCCGCAAAGGCGGAGCAATCAACGCGATGGCAACAAATTGGAAGGTCACGCGCACAATTGCAAGCAGATGTAAATGTGCCCCATGTTTTTCGTGCACAAATGGCGCACAAAACGTACTCACAGGCACAGAATAACATAAATAAGCGTCTCAGTTGTTACCTCTTTGTGTCTGAAATGCACGTCGTTTTCGCAAAAGGAGACTGTGCACCGATTGCAGTGACCTTTGTGCGCCAGGTAACTACAACAAAATCATTCCAAAGAAAGCCCAAGGCCAGCCAAGACGTACGATTCTCCCCGCCGCGAAATAACAGCGTGCGAGTGAACGTCGCCCCGCTTCTCTCCGCGGCTCGAAGTACGCGTGGAAGACAAGAGCGCGCGCCTCCGCGTCGTGACGATGTGGCGACACGCACTCATTGTGCCATCTTGCTGGTTAAGCTGAAAACGCAATAGTTCCCCCGAGATTCCTGTCATCAGCGGTAAGAAATAGCTTGCCGTTTGAACTTTGAAGCAGGTCCTCCTCCTTGGCTCAGAGGTTAAAGCCTTGAACTCATGACTCAGAGGTCTGAAGTTTGATACAACTCGCCTAAGTCTTCTTCTGGATTACTTTTTAGGGGCGAAGCTCCTTATGGCGTGGCTTGGGCGTCCCTCTTATGTAACCACCAGTGGCACATACCCGAAATAGGTATAACACTTGACCTCCAAGGTGGTGCCAGTGAGAGATTTCTTCTGTGCGTTGTTTAACAATAAAAAATAGTGCTCAATGTACATGCCAATGGCTGCTAATGGGGAATGAGAGACATGAACATTCGGCTTTTAGTCAACGCGCACGCTGCGATCCCCATTAGCAGCCATTGGCATGTACATTGAGCACTATCGGACAAGAAAGGAATGCTACATTATACTCGCTGGGTGTAACCTCCTTAGCTTTAGAAAGGTTTAGCGAGCGTTGAGCCGCAGTGCCATGAATACAATGAACTTGTATATACCATGAATGAACTCAAGGTGGTTAAAAATGAGAAGTAGATACGAAGCGCAAGCCGTGAGAAAGTAAAAGCCGAATTCTCCTGTCTCTCATTTCTCATTAGCAGCCATTGGCATGTAAATTGAGCCCTATCTGACAGGGAAAGGTTGCTACGTTATACTCGCTGGGCGTAACCTCCTTGGTTTTCGAAAGGTGTAGCGAGCGTTTGGTCGCAGTGCCATGAATACAGTGAACTAGAATATACCATGAACTCGAGGTGGTTAAAGGTGGGAAGTGGACCCAAAGCGCAGGCCGTAAGAAAGTGTGCGTGTGCCACCTCTCGTTTAGTCCTTGGAATGTCCGCTGGATGGCGGTGCTTCTATATGGGGAATATATGATAAAAAGATGCGAGATGGTGGGACTTGGAGTGTTGAATAGATGAACGAACGGACACACAAACAGATGCATGGATGGACGCATGAACGGACACAGGGGCGGATGCATGAAAGAACGCAGGGACGGGCGCACAAACAGACGCATGGACGGTCACACAGACGGACGCATGGACGGACGAATGCTTCGCCCCACTCTCCATCATTCACTCCGTGGATATGCTGCCATTTTTTTTCTGGTGTTTACGTATATATATATATATATATATATATATATATATACGACGAATGATGCGGACGTTGACCCAATTCTTGGGCTGGATTTTAGTCTGGGGTGTCGGTATATATATATATATATATATATATATATATATATATATATATATATATATATATACGATGAATGATGTGGACGTTGACCCCGACACCCCACACTAAAATCCAGCCCGAGAATGTTCATATATTTGCTATCGCAATAAAAGGCTAACTAGAACCACGTGTGCTCTCGACCAGTAAAAACATGCGACAAAAGATCGCAAAACTATTTTTTACAGACACTGGCTGACTTACACAGCTGTAGCATGTAGCAGTCACAACGCTTTGCCCTACTGATAGTGATAACGCTAGATCTCAAGCAGAATAGTTTGATATGTGCGGTTAACGTTCCAAAATTGAGCAGGATGGTCCATCACGATAACAAATATTGAGTGTCGTGGGGTCATGAGTCAGTAAATGCAGAAAGTTGATAAAAAAACGAATTAGCCAGCAATGACGAAAGGAAACGGTTGCTTCAAATAGCTTTCGTGCATCACAAGCTACTGTAGTTTTTTGTAAGTTACTGCACTACCTACATGTAAAAAACAACTAATCAGTCCGAAAATGCGATAATAATTTTTTATGAACGGCCACACCTCATGTGTCCGTTTTTGAGTCAATAAAGAAATCGTGACGCGTTGATTCCATAGTATATAATGCATTTTTTACACCTGCACCCATTTCACGACTGCTTTAAAATTGGTTCTAACACCTCTTTCATTGACCGCAGCCTCGTAACACAGCTTCTACGCCACGCGTGTAGTGTGTTTGTGAGATCACGTTAAAAAGAGCTCTCTATTTCACCGTTGTCATGCGACACATGTACAGCGCGAAATCCGCAAATCTACGGATTTTTGAGGTCATGCGTTTCCGTACGGTGGAGGTGACAGCTCTAAAATGCAGCAGCAGCTCTGAGAAGCGACAGCTGATCAGAATACTCCTCTTCACGAGTTTTGACGTCGTACATACTCAAATAAGTGTGATATGACGTTCCTCTTCACTGCTGCCAATGACTAACATCTCGAAGTGAACTGCTGTGTTGCATCAGCTCGTTTTATTGCGATAGTCATTATATGGACACTTCCGGCTGGATTTCACCGCCGGCGTATGCGTGGGCGTCGGTGTCGACGTGGACGACGGCGTCGATGTCATGCACCGTATATGTATACGTATCTATGTATATGTAAACGCAAGAAAGAAAAAAATATTAAAAAAAACTGCGGTGCGCAGGATCGCACGTGCGACCTGCGCATCGTGAATGCGAGGCGTTGACCAATTAGCCACCGAGAGGTTTATTTTCACTAACCACTAAGTAGGAACAAGACCGTGCTTTCTTAATCAAGGAGGAAGCCTTGAAGATATACAATGAACAACAATGAAAAGATCACTCCTGTTAGCATCGGTTTGAAAACTACACTCTGTACCTTCAGAGATTAGAACACATCTATCAATTTCTTTAAAGGAAATGTATGGCCAGGGGAATAGTACTGGTCCTCACTGGAAAGGCTCAGTGCCATGGTTGGATACATGCTACTCATTAGTTTATGTGTAGGGTTTAACGCCCCAAAACCACAATATGAATATGGGAGACACCATAATGAAGGGCTCTGGAAATTTTGACCACCTGGGGTTCTTTAACGTGCACCCAAATCTGAGCACACGGGAGTACATTTCCGCCTCAATCGGAAAGCTACTAATGAGTTCAAAACACATGTCGGCCTGTTAAAGAAACGACGCAATTGCAAGGATTTTTTCTCCCCAGCCGTAGTTGTTAACCATTCCACGGAGGGGACTGTCGGCGGCTAGAAATTTGCGGTGCATTGCTTAGCTATAAACCACCCACGCAAGCTTCTTGCAGAAGACAGAGGCCACAACTTAGAGCAGAGCAGCACATACCCCCGTGTGCCACAGGCGATATAAAGCAGCAGACTCTCCCCGATTGTCTATTCTGACCATTTGCATCCACTCTTGCTGTCGCGGCCCAACGCTTCAATTTGGCCATCGTGGAAACTTCCTTTCGGTCCATTTTGCAAGCGTCCGTACTTGCATTCTATTGCACCTTCTCTAAATCACAAGAGATTACTTTGATGTTCGAAGTGTTGCATTCTATGCAATAACTTCAAGTGCCCCTCTTGTGTCATCGATTAATTACTCGAAGGCAACTGCTGAAGCGTTCAACTCTGACATTGAAACCTTGTTACCAGCTGTTTCACTGAAGTTTGGACGATTCGTAGGATCCGCTGAAGCATTAAACTCCGATTTCACAACCAGGTTACTCGCTGCTTCAGTGAAGTTCCAGCTATTCGTGGGATCTGTCGAATCGCTGCACTCCGACTTCAAAACCACATTATTCACTGTTTCAGTGAAGTTATAGCTGTTTCCAATGCTCGTGACATTTTCGCCCTCTGTGCTAGTGTCGGCTTCTGTTTCTTTTGCAGATAACCCAACTTTGGCCCTTGCAGCGATCTCTGCATGTGACGTGGCGTGACAGGTGTGGCTTCCTCAGTCTGCAGATAGACAAAATGTGGCTGTTGTCGGGAAATGGTACTGTAAGATATGTAGTTAACTTGCCCCCTCAAGGGATCCGGGAGGGGGTGGCATAGTAAAAGAGCAACGGCAAGGAATCACATATGTAGATCCTTGGTCTGGAAAGGCACAGGCAAGACTTAAAACTGAAGTAAGGCGTTCCGAGCTGCCGTGATCCTCAAGTGGCTCTATGGACAATGTTTCATTGGTGCTAGAGCTCTGGTCTTGGCAAGCGTTCAGTACGTCTGCTGTTTCATCAGTATTTAAGGTCAGCGAAATAGCACTTTCCTCAGGGTAGGCATGGTCGCTTGTCTCCAACTGGTTTGGTTCAGCTTTCACATAGCGTTCAGGCGACTTGTCGAAGGATTCTCTTCTGATGACTCTGGATGGTATAACTGCTCAGGCGATGGTTCTGTAGCGTCTGGTGATTTTTTCAGTGCCTTCTTTCGTTCTTCCTCATTGTAAGTAAATATGGTGGGAGTGGCATTAGTCTTAAGTTTCTTCCACCCATCTTTGTGGGCTTGCTCAAACATCGACGGCTCGAAGTGTGCCTCGCATATCTCGGAGCAGTGCATCGGGGGTTTACTTGCTGCACCTAAATAGCCACCGAGAGGTACCTCGTTCGATGTGCAAACGGCAAGCTATTTATATCTAGCATTTACCGCTGTTGGCGGGCTTCTCGGGGAGAGGGGGAGAGACTATCGTGTTTTTAGCTTTATCAGCAAGATGGCGCAGTAAGCGCGTGACAGTTCTCGACTCTCACGCGTACTTTGGCCCACGTATAGAATAAGGGGCTCTACGCTCGATCGCGCGCCCTTATCTTGTAGTGGGGAGAATTGTGCGCCTTGCTAGTTTGAGTTTCGTCGGAAAGATTCTGTTGTTACCTGGCGCACAAAGGTCCCTGCAATCGTTGCACAGCCCCCGTTTGCGAAAAGGGCGCACTTTTCAGACAAAGCGAAGTAACAACTGAGACGCTTATTTGCGTTAAGCTGTATGTGTGAGTATGTTTCGTGCGTTTGTTGTGCGTGAAAAACCTGGGGCACGTTTCCACCTGCTTGCCATTCTGCGTGCGACCTTTGTTGCTATCGGAATCATTGCTTCGCTTTTGCGGCCAAGCTGTGACTTTTCTGAATGCGAAGCATTTCTTAGCGAACTTCGACAACATTGAGCGTGTCCATCCATTTATCCATCCATCCATCCATTTATCCATCCATCTATCCATCCATTCCCTCCATCCATCTCAACCATCCCATCCATTCCATCCATCCATCCACCCATCCCATACCATCCATCCCATTCTATCTATCTATCTATCTATCTATCTATCTATCTATCTATCTATCTATCTATCTATCTATCTATCTATCTATCTATCTATCTATCTATCTATCTATCTAGCCGCATACGAATTTTAGCTAGCTCACCCGGCCGTTTGGAACATGGCATCGATAATAAATTGGTGGGGTATAACATAACTGTACAAGAAGCATAATTTATTAGTCATAACATAAAAATATTGATATGTGTGTCATGAAAGTCATGGGTTATCTTTTATGTTGTTCTTGATCTTGCGTGGTTTCATTCACACGATATATTGCTAAACTGGTATGGTATGACATGAATGCACTGCATAGCGAACATAAGTGACAGACCCTAACGTGGAAATCTTGACATGAATGTCATAATTTTGAAGTTGTGACAACCTATGAATATACAACACTCTCATGCTGCGCTCGCGGTCATTTAGCTAGCTTTAAGTACACCAAATTTGGTATTACGGGAAGTGAATGGGTGACGAAGGTATATAACTAGTGCAAACATGAGAGTTCTGAGATGCGTGTCATGTAAGAACATGACTATATGCCACGCTCGTGGTGCGCTTGCGGCCGTGTTGCTAGCTTAACATTTACCAAATTTCGTATTAGCTGACACGAACGGACAACGAAGGTAAATGACGCGTCCAAAGATGATAATCATGACATGCGTGTCATGTAAAAGATGACTACATGCTATGCTCATAGTGCTCTCGCGGTCATTTCACTAGCTTCACTTTACCAAGTTTGGTATTACGTGACGTTAATAGTTGACGAAGGTACATGAATGGCGCAATAATGATAATGATGACGTGTGTGCCATGCAAGAACATGACAACATACCATGCACACTGATGATGCGCTCGATGCTGTTTTACTGGCTTTCTTCTGTCGTGCTTTTTTTCGCGCCATACGCTTGTTAACTCATTAATGAAGCTTGTTCTTGTTCACCCATTAACTGTGGTGCATACCCACTTCAGTCATAAATCTTCATCGTCGTCCGCTGCTGCATGAAGAATTAGCACAAAACTCCTTGCAAGTGTTTAGCGGATACCACGCTTCTCAGAAGAATGACGAAAAGTAGCATAGGGAATGCTGGCCTATTACCAAAAAATATCATTATTATAGTCATAGAGAGTATCAAGCAGGCATGCTAGCAGTAGTTACTCAATGAGTGTTTAAAAAGGCCCTGAAAGGCCGCTTTTCTAGTTTTCGCTTTGACTGTGGTGGCCTTGCATGCGGGCCTGGCGTTTTTTTTTTCATAAAAATAACCATATTATGCTCGTTCTAGGATTGGTAAATATGTCAACATTGAGGAACTTCGATTGCCAGTTCTGACTCTGGACCACTCACAATTCTCAGTATTTTGTGTAAGAGAAATGAACTTAAGAAAACTGGTAGCACAACGACACACGAAATGTAGAAGACGTACGCTATAGCCAAAAGCCTGCATCCCGACACAGTTTTTCAGCGGATTTGAGGTCACAAATGACAGTAAATGCCCCACCTGATAGCATAGCGCATGCAATGTATCCGCAGACTGCTTTATCATTATTACACCTAGCGACGAGTAATCCACAGTGTTCACTTAGCAAATTATGATTTGGTTATCCAAGTAAACTTAGTCTGTAAATAGTAACTCTATCAATTACACAGTATTGAGTCTGGCATACAGTTTACTATTCCGATAAACGTTACCAGATCTGCCGAAACATTCATTCATTGCCTTCGACAGGGTAGTACCTATAGAACGTGATTCCTGTGGGGGATGAAAAAATAATGTTCTACGTGTTCTATAGGAAGAGTCTAGCAGATAGAGCACATTCTTTTAGACTGTACACGTCATGATGCTTCTCGAAAGACACTTTTAGAAAAAAACAATACTGTACGCATAGGCGGCCACTATCATTCGCAAAAAACCCATGGCCAACATAATATTTTCAAAACCTTCTTTCGCGCGCTAGTACAATTTTTAAAGAATAAAAAAGTATCGCAAAAATACTAAGCCAAATAAAAAGAAATTGCTCGCATGGTTAGTTATCGATAGGTGGTCTCAGTTACGTGTTATCGCAATTTTGGTTGTAGTTTGTACTATGAATTGTTTGTTTCGTCGGACATGACAGTGCGGAAGAGGGAAACAATGCAAGGGTTCAAGCTGTGACCCGATGGCATCTCCGTTGTGCGTGAATCAATGTTTTGTGAACTCTTTTGTTATGTGAACATTACTTCATATTGAAGTACGGGGCTAAGTGCGCGAGTTTATGTGTCCACCTAATTGTTGTTTTGTTATTATCCATTACTTTTATAACGACAACTTATGCAAAAACAGAGGAGTAGCGGGGTCAGCCATAAGCATAAATATTTTCTTAAAGGGCCTCTGAAACGCTTTTTCCATGGAATAGATTGACTAAAAAAGCGTATTGCCACACGTATACAACGCCACAAAATTTTAAGAACCCGTCCAGCACGAGCGGAGTTACAAAATTTTGTCGCATGGTGCAATCGCATTCTACCTTCCCTCTTTTCGATGAAAACGCTGAACGCTAAGCAGGGAGGTTGATGATGATTAGTGGAGTTTATTGGCGCAAGGGCCAGATGTGGCCAAAGAGCGCCAGAACGATGATAATGAATTGTACGATGTGCAGTGTAGATAAAAGAGATATGATGTGGCTGTAAATGGGCCTAAAAAACAGTCGCTGTAGGTGCGTAAAATATATATATATATATATAGTAAGATTATGGCAATGACAATTGATGTGTGCTATGGAAACATAAAATGGTTTAAAAGTGATATGTATGTGAAATAAAAACTTGGGATGGAGCACCAGTGCCTCGACAGAACCCTTAAAACAAGAGCATGGAGGCCTGGGCTCATTAAAGGCTGCTATCACAGCGGTATCCTCTGGACAGAGGATGCGCTATGAACCTGTTTGGCTAAAACATTCAATGTTGGGCTAAAAACATTCAATACTACATCCTTTAAAAAGCTTAAAACAGATTTTGCATCGAAAAGCGGCTCTTCGCCGAGGAACATAATAGGATGTAGGGGAAGATGATAGCGGTATGCTAAACCAAAGTATTTCTTTCTCTCACTTTCAGCTTCCGGACACTCCAGGAGGACGTGGAGGACGGTTAGCCTCTCACCACATCTACCACAAGTAGGAGGCTCATCGCCCGTCAAAAGAAAGTTATGAGTACCATAAGTGTGTCCTATTCTGAGGCGACAGAATAGGACATCAGTTCGCCGTGTTCTTGTAGCGGAGGACCAGTAACCCAACCGCGGCTTAATCAAATGAAGCTTATTATTTATTTCTGTGTCCCACAAGCGTTGCCAGTGGTTTCGCAGTTTCTTTCGTAGAAAGGGTTTTAAATCTGTTGCAGGGACAGTAGCGGTGGGGTTAATAGCGCGCATTATAATTGACGTGGCCATTTGGTCAGCTAACACATTGCCCTCGATACTTCTATGGCCAGGTACCCAGCAAATAGTGACATGCTGGTTGGACATATACGCTGTACACAGAACGGAATATAGCTCAATTATTATCGGATTTCTGAATCTGAAAAGGGATCTTAATGCATTTACGACGCTTAACGAGTCTGTGAATATAATTGATTTTCGTATGTTTGATTTCCGTATATGCTTCACAGCGGACAATAATGCATAACCCTCAGCCGTAAATATACTTGTTTCCGGGTGCAGCACGCCGGATTCCGAGAAGGATGGTCCGACGGCTGCATAAGCCACCCCTGCATGCGACTTAGAAGCGTCAGTATAAAACTCTACGCATGAGTAGTTGGACTGGAGTTCTCGGAAATGCATTTTGATATGTGCTTCTGGTGCATGTTTAGTGATCTCAACAAATGAGGTGTCACAGTGTATAAGCTGCCACTGCCACGGCGGTAAAAATATCGCTGTGGGCGTAGGACAGAGTTCCAGCAGCGGAACACCCATTTCCTCACATAGGTTTCTCACACGCAAGGAGAACGGCTTTCTCACTGTGGGTCGATTATGGAAGAGGGTGGCAGCGGTCGTATCGTTTATAGTTGAATAAGATGGATGCTTGATGTTTGCACGCACCTTTATAAAATATGTGAAACTGCTGTAGGATCGCTGCAGGTGAAGTGACCACTGATTCGACTCTACATAGAGGCTCTGGATCGGGCTTGTCCTGAAAGCACCGGTTGCAAGTCGGATACCCAAATGGTGAACGGGGTCTAGGATTTTTAATGCACTTGGCGTTGCGGAATGATAAATTATAGAGGCATAATCAAGGCGCGACCCGACAAGGCTTTTGTATAACTTCAAGAGGCACTTTCGATCACTACCCCATGTTGTACGTGATAGGAGCTTTAGGAGGTTCATCGCTTTCAGACATTTCATTTTTACATGTTTAATATGGGGAATAAACGTGAGCTTAGAATCTAAAGTAGTTCCTAGGAATTTATGCTCGCTTCTCACAGAGAGTTGGTCTCCCTTGATCGTAATATTTGGAAGTGGCATTACCCCTCGTTTGTTGGAGAAGAGTACGCAAGTACTTTTCTCGGTGTTTATTTTAAAACCATTCTCATCCGCCCATTTAGAGAATTTATTCATTCCAAGCTGCACTTGTCGTTCGCAGATAGACATATTGCACGATTTGAAACTCATCTGCACATCATCAACATACACCGAATAAAACATCGTACTTGGAATGACTGACTGCAGGGAGTTCATTTTTACAAGAAAGAGTGTGCAACTAAGCACGCCCCCTTGCGGAACACCAGTCTCTTGGGTAAATGATCTAGAGAGAGCATTTCCCACTTTTACGCGAAAGGTTCTGTTAGACAGATAACTTTTAATTGTGCTGAGCATGTTCCCATGGATGCCCATGGCGGCAAGATCGCGTAGAATCCCGAATCGCCATGTGGTATCGTACGCTTTCTCCAGGTCTAAGAATACTGAAAGTACAAACTGCCTATGAATAAATGCATCTCTGATGTATGTCTCTATGCGAACAAGGTGGTCTGTTGTCGACCTCCCCTCTCTGAAACCACACTGAAGGGGGTCTAGTATACTGTTACTTTCTAGGAAGTGGGTTAAGCGCCGGTTTAACATTTTCTCATATAGTTTGCACAAACAGCTTGTTAACGCTATTGGCCTGTAGCTGGCGGCCAAGGATGGGTCTTTGCCTTGTTTAAGTACCGGGATGACTATCGCTTCTTTCCATGACAATGGAATATATCCAGCTTCCCACATGGTATTGAAGAGGGTTAGGAGCGTTTTTAGTGCTTCTGGGTGAAGGTACTTGATCATTTCGTACGTTATACGATCGCCACCTGGCGCCGAGTTGTTGCAGTACGCAAGAGATGCCTTAAGTTCGGCTAATGAAAATGGGCAGTTGTAAGCCTCCCTGGAGGGACGTTTAGTATTAAGGGGTTGCCGCTCTTCGCGTTCTTTGAATCTTAAGAACGTTTCTGTGTAGTGCGATGCACTCGAGACGCATTCAAAGTGTTCGCCTAGGCAGTCTGCCTGCTCCTCCAGGCTCTCCCCTTGGCTACTTACCAAGGGTAGGGGGTGTGACTCCCGACCCATTAACTTCTTTACCCTATTCCAAACCTTCGTTTCATCGGTGTAAGAGTTTATGCCGGAGATGTACCTATTCCAACTTTCTTTCTTTGCAAGACGACGCGTTCTTCTGGCTTGGGACTTAACCTGTTTGAAATTGTTGAGGTTTTCAGCCGTCGGGTAATTTCGGAGTAGTCTCCAAGCTTTATTTTGTCTATTGCGTGCTTTCCGACAATCGTCGTTCCACCATGGGATGCGACGTTTATTGGTCATTCCGTTGGTCTGCTTGATACATTTCACTGCAGCGTCAATAATAAAACTTGTTAGGTATGCTACAGCATTGTCTATATTAAAATCAGCAATCTCATCTCCGTCTAAAAATGTAATTTCTCGAAATAATTCCCAGTTGGCTGAATTGGTGTTCCAGCGAGGAAAGTCAGGCGAGCGTGTATCTTCTTTTGTTAACTTTAACATAATCGGGAAGTGGTCACTCCCAAAAGGGTTCTTGAGAACGAACCACTCCAGGTATGGAATTATAGCACTCGAGACAATACTCAGGTCAATAGAAGAGTATGTGTTATGTGCAGTGCTATAATACGTTGGTTCTTTTTTGTTTAGTAGACATGCACCTGACGAAAACAGAAAGTGTTCTATTAGGCGTCCTCGTGCATCTAAACGGGAGTCGCCCCAAAGGGGATTATGTGCATTTAGATCACCAACGACTATATATGGCGGAGGAAGTTCATCAATGAAGCTTTGAAATTGTGTCTTTGAAAGTTGATAGCACGGGGGAATGTAAATAGAGGTAATTGTTAGTAGCTTCCCGAACAGCACTGCTCGGACAGCAACTGCCTCAAGAGAAGTTCGGAGGTTTAATTGCTTACAGGCAACACCTTTATCAACTACTATAGCGACACCGCCTGACGAAACAGCAGCGTCGTCACGGTCTTTGCGGAAGATGGCATAATGCTTTAGAAAGTTTGTTTGTGTGGACTTGAGATGTGTCTCCTGAACACACAGCACCTTTGGAGTATGTTTATTAAGAAGTTCTCTAATATCATCCAGGTTATGGAGAAGTCCTCTCACATTCCACTGTAAGATCTGTGTATCCATTTTAGATGTTTTGTGCTGTGTGTTCAAGGATGGAATGTTAGCTCACGGACCCTTTCCAGGGGCCATGACACGAGATTTTTCTTTTTTAGATCGGTCGACGGAGTCGCGCCGATCCTTAGGCGCTGACTGCGCCCTCACGCTCGGTGTTGTGTCCATTGCCTCTTGCGAGGCGCTGGACAGGCGCTCTTGCGAGCGCTGCATTTGTTTTGAGGGCCTCGCCTCAAAAGACGAGACCTTCGGGGCCCCCAGCCCAGAGGTTGGTGGGTCTTTCTTAGATGGCGGAGCAGCACTGGCTGCAACCGCCGAGGGGGCGAATGGCGTCACCGCTGGCTCACTACGCGTGTGCCAGACAGGCGCCAGGGGCCGTCGTGGCGCTGCCCCCTGACGCGCCACTTCGGCAAAGCTAGTTTCTGGTAGGCAGGACACCTGCCTTCGTGCCTCCTTAAATGAAATATTTTGTTTTACCTTAATTGTGACAATTTCCTTTTCCTTTTTCCAGCACGGGCATGACCGCGAGTATGCGGCATGTTCCCCATTACAGTTCGCACAGTGAAGAGAGTTTTCACAGGCATCTGATGTGTGCTCTTCAGCACTGCATTTCGCGCAAGTTAGGCGGCCTCGGCATTTCTGTGAACTGTGGCCGAATCGTTGGCATTTAAAACATCGGAGGGGGTTTGGTATATATGGCCTAACTCGAAGCTTGATATACCCAGCCTCAACGGAGTCGGGCAGTACACTTGAATTGAAGGTAAGTATCAGGTGTTTAGTGTGGACTTCTTTGCCATCACGCCTCATGCTGATTCGTTTTACGTTTATGACATTCTGTTCGCTGAAACCCTCCAGGAGTTCAGCCTCTGTCAGCCCTAACAGGTCATCATCTGAGACAACGCCACGGGTGGTGTTCATGGTTCTGTGTGGGGTTACTATTAATTTGTTATCTCCGAATTTCACAAGGTTAGGCAATTTTTCATATTGTTTCTGGTAGCGGAGCTCCAACAGGAGGTCACCACTTGCCATTCTCGAAGCTTTATATCCTGGGCCAAAGATTTCCGTCAAAGACTTTGATACTAGAAAAGGTGAAAGTGTTCGCACTGATTTACCGGGTGTGTCAGCGTGAATAACATGAAATCGGGGAAAAGATACTTTCTGGTTACCAAAAAACTGGAAAACTTCATCGGTGCGCCCTCTTTTCTGAGGGCGATCAGGGAGTGGGGGGAAGGAACAAGCCATATGTAAATGCTTACTTTCGGCAGCGGCGCCAGCCACCCACCATGGAGTCCTACAAGGGGACGCTGGAGGGTCTGTAAGTACAGGCCCCGCAGACGCCAGCTGTACGCCACCACTATAACCGAATATGGTGTATCCAAGGTAGGATAGCCACACAGGGTTAACCCTTGCCGCCAGGAAAAATCGGAAGTAAATGGAAGAGAGAAGAAGACAGGATAGATTTAAAGACGAGAAAAGACTAAGATATATAGAGAGAGAGAAATAGGAAAAGGCGACTACCGATTTCCCCTGGGTGGGTCAGCCCAGGGGTGCCGTCTACGTGAAGCCGGGGCCAAAGGGGTGTGTTACCTCTGCCGGGGGGCCTTAAAAGTCCAATCACCCAGCGTCGGCTCAACCCCCAGGATCCCCTTTTCCCCGGACACGGCAAAGCCACGCACGGCTAGGCGTGGGAGGGAGTAGAAACTCCCCCGTTAGCTCGGGTCCGTGGTGTCGCTACACACCAAACGCCTGCTTGCACAGGCGCCCCTGCGGGGAAAGCAGGGAGGCATGACAGGGGCAAACAAAATACGCCGTGCACGCCTGCTAACCTCTAACACTTTTTTCTTTTTTTTCTTCGAATAAATGGTTGTGCCAGTGTGATCGCACGCGCACGCGTGGAGATGTTTCGGCCTCCCGCGGCGATCCCTGTAATGACCGAGCCCGCTGCAAATTGCTGATAGAAAGCCTTCTACGAGTAATTTTTGAGCGTGTTCCGTCATTTGTCGAAAGAAGGGAAAATATTTTTCAGCTGTCTTTGACAATTTTTCTGAATACCTGGCCGCGTGCTGCGCTATAATAGTTCGCTCACGTGTTCTTGGAAGCCTCTGCTACCAAGCGGCGGTGTTTTCGGACCCTGCTCAATAAGTGTTACAGGACTCCTTTACTTACATTTCACAAAAAAAATTCTTGCTATAAACAAACATAGACGCTGGCGTTCATGTACGAGCTTGCTTAAAGATTCTGTTTCTTTTTATATTTAAAATAGTGACCAAAACAGATTGACATGTGGAGTTTAACGTCCCAAAACCACCATATGCTCATGAAATACGCCATAGCGGAGGACTCCGGAGATTTCGAGCACCTGGAATTCTCTAACGTACACCCAAATCTGAACACACGGGCCTACAACATTTTTGCCTCCATCAGAAATGCAGCCGCCGCAGCCGGAATTCGATCCCGCGACCTGCGGGTCAGCAGACGAGTACCTTACCACTAGACCACCGCGGCGGGGTGATGACCAAAACAGGTCATTGACACATGTACCTCCATATATTGAGGTGAACATGAACATGCACTGTTCGAGGCCTTCATTTTTTCCTCCGACAAGCCATTAGTAAAAGGCGCATCGGGCTATTATGGGAGATCCAGGCCAGTTAAACATAATCAAGTTATTTGCTTCGACGTTTGAAAACAATCCGTGTGCTATGAAAGTACTATAATGTGGGACCACGTATTATTTTAACAAGCGAACATGTTCATAGTAGGCATAACAATTTGTATAAGCTACGACCTATCCTTTGTCCTCGTTTTGTACTGACCCCAAGCTGAATATATCTTAGGTGCACTGGCACTGCACCCACGGCCTCCGACTGTTCAACCTATCGAGATAGCTTCATTTACGTACGCACGTCCAGTGAGCTTCTGTAACAAGCAGTCACGCTTAAGTGCTGTGGGCAAAGTCAAGCACAAGCAATATTGAATAAGAAATGTACGGGGAACTGCAAACAAGTAAACTGAATGGTCATCTGTGAACTACGAAAGCAAAACATAAGGTTCACACAAGATTAATCTGTAGCACTACACCGTGCGATGGCCCTTGATGGACTTAAGTAGTAAAACACACAGGAGAGGGCACACGTGTCGGTAAATTTGAAGTTGAAGATACAAATTGAGTCACAGGGCAACGTCTTGTTGTCCGCAGCCCAGCACCAAGCTGCGGTGCACTTTGTTTTTTTGCCTACGACGAGATCGCTCTTAACCAGTTACGCAAGAATCGCACTGAATCTGTGGTGCCTGTCGCGAATGGTCGTCGGAGAAATCGTCGACCCTGTCAACGTGACCTGCAGTGCAAAGACGCCTTCGTGCCAAGTCTCAGAAAGCTTATCGCTGCAAACCTCACTGTCCTACGGTTTAGACAGACGCAGTGAAACCAGCGTCCGGTCGTGTTGTGAAAGCAAAAGCCTGCCTGCTGCAATTTTTATGTGTATAAAGTATGTAACAGAGCGATGAGCTCTCGAAAACACAGTTTCACGGGGGATTGCACTTCTGGTGATCGTGTTCACGCACATGTCTGGTCTTTTTTGTTTTGTTTTTTGAGGTAGATCATTCGTTTTATAAAGAATGAATGGCCTTCTGCGTAAGCCAAACCTCGTATTTTTTTACCCATCGTATGTGTTGCACAGCATAACCGGGACGCTCGGGTTGTGAGTGAGTGAGTGAGTGGGTGAGCGAGCGAGCGTGCGTTCACTTGCCCACTTGATTATACGCGTGTATATGTGTGTGCATGTGCTTGAATGTATGTGCACGCGTGTGCTATCATTGGGTTATTGCATAGAAGAAATAATTACTCGTTGAGTGGACTTGTCTGTCAAGCCTTACATCATTTGCCGGACAGATTACCGGCCTGTTAGGGACGCTCATCAGACCTCAGGTTGCGCACTTGTCAATTACGGCATTCCACATCACTATGAATATTATTTTTCCTAAAAATTTAAATTTCATGTTCACATTTCAGCATTGAAATGAAGACAGACATAATTTTTATGTATCTTCACATTTATATTTCATACATATACACTGTGTTAAGAACGAGGACCCGTGGTCGTAACTCAAGAACGCGATGTCTACTCCATCAGGCCGATAGCACCACATTCCTACTTCGCTCTTCTCTTTCTCTAAGTCTGTCGGGCCTCCCCCAAGGCCACGCCCCTGTACTTCAGCATCCTCCTACGGGAAAGGTACGTGTGGCACAATCCATGCTGTCGCTCCCAACGTGTACAGCTTATGTCCTGGGTGGTTCACCTCGTGGTCAGTTGCCAAACGCACGGAGCAGGCTCTAACCATTTCATCTCGTCCTTAATACAGTTGCATCATTCGGACAGGTGTTCTTGCACAGTCTGCGACACCAATCTGAGATAAAGCCTACTGATCCAACACGTAAATAATGCGCGCGCTCCCATCCTCGTTGTTTCCACATCTCTGTGTGGCGTAGCGGGTGTACTGCACACTCGGGGGCTCCCGTAGTGCGTTTACTGCAGCATTTTGGAGTATTCTCCATGAGGTGCCTTGATTCCTGCAGCGATGTTTCTTGCTGTGGCCCAAACCCGGTAGTTTGTTTCCCGCTGCTCCGGAGGAATATGCTTATGCGGTTGGTTCGCGTGGTGGTTCTGCTGCAGCTCCTTTTCCAGGACCCTCCAATTCACTTTCAGAGGCAGAAGCAAGGTTCTCACTTGTGTTTCTAGGCGACCATCTCCTTGTTTTGTCACGACATTGTCCAATTCCTCGAAGCTGAGCAAAACAAAGTTTTGACGTCCACCCTTGGCAAACAATGACGGGGGCACCACAGGAAACGCAGGACTGCCGGCTTCACCACGCAGGAGATGATGATGATGATGATATTAGTGTTTTTTGGCGCAAGGGCCATTTGATGGCCAAAGAGCGCCAGTTCATGGGACAAAAGATGTGGAAAATGATTGCGATAAACGGCTTTATAAGGGCCATAAAATTCCTCGCGGTAAGGCGAGTAAAAACATACAAGTAATAAAATCATGACCGTGCCGTGAAAGGTGTGTGTAGTGCGAATAGATGAACAAAGTTGATGATGATATATGATGTTTTTTGGCGCAAGGGCCATTTGATGGCCAAAGAGCGCCAGTTCATGGGACAAAGAATGTGGACAATGATTGTGATTAGCGGCTGTATAAGGGCCATAAAATTCCTCGCAATAAGGCAGGTAAAACATACAAGTAATAAAATCATGACCATGCTGTGAAAGGTGTGTGTGGTGTGAATAGGTGACAAAAGTTAGTGATAATGAAAAACGGTGGTGGACATGTATGGCATTAGCACAAGCACCTCACTCGTTCATACCCTTGCGTCCAAGGGCCGTGAGGCAAGTGCTTTCCTGTGTAGCCACCGCAGCAAAAACCTCTCTAGAGAGGTCGTGCTACGGTATGACCGGGTATATGATATGAAAATTATGAATTTCCTTTAAAAACGCTAACAATGATTTATGACTAAAAAGCGGTTCCCTACCAACGAACATTGCAGGGTGTAAAAGTATATGTTGTCGGTAGGGTAATGGAAAGTGTTGTCTTCTTAGAGCATCTAACTGCTTACATTGAAATAAAACGTGAAGAACTGTTAATGCCTCACCACATTTATCACACAATGGTGGATCACCACTGGACAAAAGATGTGTGTGTGTCGTGTATGTGTGTCCTATCCTGAGTCTTGTTAGTGTTACCTCTGTTAGACGTGATTTTGATACTGGTGGCCAATGGCCAAGGTGTGGCTTGAAAACGTGTAGTTTGTTTTGTGTGTGTGTATCCCACTTGCTCTGCCAGTAGTCCTTGAGGTTTCGTTTGAGAGACGGCTTAAGATCAAGGGCCGGGATTAATATAGGTGTAGGGGCAGTGCTTTCGTGGACGGATGCAGCGAGCTGATCCGCCCTCACATTGCCTTGGATCTCACGGTGCCCTGGCACCCAGCACACTACAACATGTTGTTTGAGTGTGTAGAGTGTGCACAAAATGGAGTGAAGTGAGACAAGGACCGGATTTTTTTGTTTTTTAAGACTGTGCAGAGCCGTTACCACACTGAGGGAGTCTGTATAAATTACTGCTTTTTGTATTTGTAATTGTTTGATGTGTTTAGCTGCCACAAGTATCTCGTAAGCTTCCGCTGTGCAGATAGTTGTGCCTGGATGTAGAGGGCCAGCATCCGAAAAGGATGGGCCGACAGCAGCGTAGGACACAGAGGAGTTAGTCTTGGAGGCATCTGTGAAGAACTCAGGACGTGTGTATTTGTGTTGAAGTTCCAGAAAGTATGTTCGGATATGGGCAATAGGTGCATGTTTTGTAACTTCTAGGAAAGACACATCGCAGTCTATAGTCTGCCACTGCCACGGTGGCGGGTATGCTACAGGAGCCATTAAACTGTGTTCAATTGAGACTTCAGTTTCTTCAGCTAGACACTTAAGGGGAACTGAGAAGGGCTGCCTCACCGAAGGCCTGTTTTGAAACAGAATGGAGCTCGACAGATCATTATTAGTAGAGTACGAGGGGTGCTTCTTGTCTGCTTTCATCTTAAGAAAATATACAAAGGACATGTAAGTTCTCTGTAAATGAAGCGACCATTCATTTGACTCAACGTAAAGGCTTTCTACAGCGCTGGTGCGAAAAGCACCCGTAGAAAGGCGAATGCCCAAATGGTGCACGGGGTCCAGCATCTTCAAAGCACTTTGAGTTGCATAGTGATAAACAACGGCCCCATAATCTAAGCGGGTGCGAATGAGGCTTCGATACAGATTCATGAGGCATTGCCTATCACTACCTCAAGTAGTACGTGACAACACTTTTATAACATTCATGGCTTTTAAACATTTTGTTTTTAGGTACTTGATGTGCGGTACGAAGGTCAACTTGTTGTCTAAGATTAAGCCTAAGAATTTATGCTCAGCTTTGACGGACAGGCGTTGCCTGTTCAGTCGAATATCAGGTTCCGAGTGCATGCCTCTCTTTCGAGAGAACAAGACACAGGTGCTTTTTTGTGGGTTAAGCCGAAATCCGTTTTCAACTGCCCATTTGGAGACCTTATTTAAACCCAGCTGAACCTGCCGCTCACACATGGCCAAGTTGCATGACTTGAAGCCAAGCTGCACGTCGTCGACATATGTACAATAGAACATATTGCGGGGAATGGACAAGTGCAAAGAATTCATTTTGATAATAAAAAGTGTGCAATTAAGCACACCACCTTGTGGCACGCCTGTTTCCTGGACAAATGTTTGGGAGAGCACACTGCCCAGACGGACACGGAATGTCCGGTTTGACAGGTCACTTTAGATTATATTAAACATTCTTCCGCGCACACCAAGGTGGGACAAGTCTCTTAGCATTCCGAAACGCCATGTTGTATCATAAGCCTTTTCGATATCGAGGAACACAGAGAGAAAATATTGTTTATGGACGAAGGCGTCTCTGATCTGTGCCTCGATACGAACAAGGTGGTCTGGGGTGGATCTACTTTCTCGAAACCCGCACTGAAATGGCTCGAGCAAATTGTTTGTTTCAAGAATATGTACAACTCGGCAGTTTATCATTTTTTCGAATACTTTGCACAAGCAGCTTGTAAGTGCAATAGGCCTATAACTTGAAGCTAAAGAAGGGTCCTTGCCCTTTTTCAAAATGGAAATAATAATAGCCTCTTTCCAGGAGGTAGGGATAGTGTCAGAAAACCAGATAGCATTGTACAAACAAAGTAAGGTTTTTCGTGTTTCGGCTGGTAGGTTTTTTAACATTTCATACACCACACGATCAGAACCTGGGGCAGAAGTACTGCAGGAGTTTAGAGATGTTCGGAGCTCAGCTAGACTGAAAGCTTGGTTATATGCCTCTTATCTAGTGGATTTGTGTTCTAGTTTCTGCTTTTCTATTCTTGTTCTGTATTTTTGGAAAGTGTCAGTATAGTGGGACGAGCTGGATACCCGTTCAAAATGTGCCCCGAGGAAGTTTGCCTGATCTTCCAAGGTATCACCTTGAGTGTTTACGAGTGGAAGTGTGTGTACTTGTTTCCCTGCTATCCTACCGACCATGTTCCAAACTTTAGCCTCCTGTGTGTACGAATTGATCCCTGACAAAAACTTCTGCCAGCTTTCTCTTCTGGCCTGCCGACGCGTTCTCCTTCCTTGAGACTTTATTTTCTTGAAGGTGTCAAGATTTTCGGCTGTTGGTGAGTTACGAAGCAATCTCCATGCCCTGTTCTGTTCCTTTCGCGCATTACGACACTCTGTGTTCCACCATGGGACGTGTCGTTTGCCGGGCATTCCAGATGTTTGCGGTATGCACCTGGCTGCTGCGTCAGTTAGAAAAGCTGTGAAATACTGCACAGCTTCATCTATGTTTAACCTACATATGTCTGTCCAACTCAAACGTGTAGTGTTGTGGAACTGTTCCCAGTCTGCTTTGTTTATCAGCCATTTGGGAACATGTAGAGGACATTCATATGTTGTTTGTGAAGTCAACACTACAGGAAAATGGTCACTTCCATATAGATTATTTATGATTTTCCATTTCAGTAGGGGTAGGAGTGAAGGTGATACAATGCTGAGGTATATAGACGAGTAAGTTTTGTTGGCATCGTTATTGTATGTTGGCTCTTTCCTATTCAACAAACAGACACCGGAAGAGAAGAGAAATTGTTCAATGAGACGAACTCGTGCATCAGAGCGAGAATCGCCCCACAGTCCACTATGTGCATTTAGGTCCCCAAGAAGCAAATAAGGTTCAGGCAGTTCGTCTATTAAGGACTGGAATTCACGTCTTTCAAGACGTGGTGGGGAGGTACATACAAAGAGCAGATGGTGACGAGTTTGTTTAAAAGTACCGCTCGAACAGCCACCGCCTCAAGGGATGTCTGGAGTGGTAAATGTGTACACGCTACTCCTTGGTTAATAATAATGGCTACGCCACCGGATGACGCCACAGCATCATCTCGGTCCTTTCGGTATATGACGTAAGCACGTAAAAAATTTGTATTAGAGGATTTTAGGTGTGTTTCCTGTACACACAGCACTTGAGGTGAGTATTTGTATAAAAGCTCTTGGACGTCGTCGAGGTTTTTAAGCAGACCTCTGACGTTCCAATGTATAATTTGTGTTTCCGTATTGGAAGTAAAGTAGTGCTGTGTGTACGTTAAGGGAGTGACTTGTTTCAGCTGAAAGGTCGAGCTCAAGTAATAGGGCTATTATCAGGCCCTGTTATGAGCTTTTTAGTTTTCTTGGCGCGCTCCAGAGAGCCGCGCCGCTCTTTTGGCACCAGGGGTGCCGCCGTATTCATTGCCTCCTCGGAGGCACTGGATGCCCGCTCATGCGAGCTGGTTTTTCGAAGCTTGGGCCTCGCCTGGCGAGGTGAGGCCTTGAGACCCGAGGACCCTGGAGTCCCTGGTCTCTGTTCAATAGTAGGCGGAGTAGACTCAACTACTGCTGCCTTGGGGGCAGGCGCCACAGCCAATGGCTCGCTCTGCGCAGGCCGAAGGAGTGGCGAGGGCTGGTGCGACACTGCTCCAGCCCTCGCCATATGTGGGGCCATAAAATGGCGAGACTTTTTTTCTTGCTTCTTTAAATGTAATGTTTTCTTTTATCTTTAAAGTGATGATCTCTTTTTCTTTTTTCCAGAAAGAACAGGAACGTGAGTACGCGGCATGATTACCGCCACAGTTCACACAGTGTGCAGGTGCTTCGCAGTTGTCGGACGCATGGCCCACGACTCCACACAGAGCACAAGTTTTCCGGCCACGACAGCTTTGCGAGCCGTGGCCATATCTCTGACATTGGAAGCAACGGCGGTGGTTGGGAATATATGGCCTCACAGATGTCTTTGTATACCCAGTCTGGATTGTTTCCGGCAAATCGCTCGAAGCAAAGGTCAGTACTAAGTGTTTTGTTGGTATTTCCTTTTGATCTCTTCTAATCTTAATACGCTGTACGTTTGTCACGTTCTGACTCTTCCATCCTTCAAAAAGTTCAGCTTCGGTCAGGTCAAGCAAATCTGCGTCCGATCCCGCGAGATGAGTTCATGGACCTGTGTGGCGTAATACTGATGGGTGTGTCTCCAAACGTTGTGAGGGTGTTCAGTTTATCGAATTGGTCAGTCACGTATTTCAAGGAGTAGATCTCCACTGGCCATTTTGGTAACCTTGTACCCGGCACCGAGAGTTTCGGTTAAGGACCTAGCCACTACGAAGGGGGATACTGTTCTGGCTTGCTTGTTAGTTTTTTCGCAGTGTATAACGTGGAAATGAGGAAAGGTTTGTCTTGGCCGGACGAAAAAAATTGATATCTTTGGTGCGTACCCGCTTTGAGGAGGCACGATCACTGAGTAAAGGGAATGCTTTGTGCATGCTAATTGTATGTTGTTCAGCAGCGTTGGCGGCCACCCACCACGGAGCCCAACGAGGGGACGCTGCAAGTTTACGGATGCTGAAACCTGCAGACGCCAGCCGTACAACGCCACTATAACCCAATGCGCCTAGACCAAGGTAGGCTATTTGCACAGGGTTAACCCTAGCCGCCAGGAAGTTTGGAAGTAAACGGAAGAGAGTAGAAGACAGGACAGATAAATAGTAAAAGATAAAGACGAAGATGTAGGGAGAGAGAGATAGGAAAAGGCGACTGCCGATTTCCCCTGGGTGGGTCAGCCCAGGGGTGCCGTCTACGTGAAGCCGGGGCCAAAGGGGTGTGTTGCCTCTGCCGGGGGCCTTAACGGTCCAATCACCTAGCGTCGGCTCAACCCCCAGGATCCCCTTTTCCCGGACACGGCAAAGCCACGCACGGCTAGGCGTGGGAGGGAGTAGAAACTCCCCCGTTAGCTCGGGTCTATGGTGTCGCTACACACCAAACGCCTGCTTTCACAGGCGCCCCTGCGGGCACCACGGAGGAGATCAAACAAGCCATCGTTGCTGGTGGACAAACTGTAAGCGGGTTCTTCATTTGCCGGCTTCCTCAGTGGTTCCGTGACAGCGACGCGTTCATCATCTTCAATCTTATCATTCATGTCACAGCTTCTATTTCGACCTCCGGGTTTGGCTATCACTTCTTGATACTGTTCTCTCGGTTCTTCCTCCCACTTGGGAATGTCTCCTCAATGCTTAATTGGCTGTTCCTCTCTAGTAGAACTACCAGTGTAACACTGTTGCTCCAGAGAATCTTGCGCGCGCAGCACTGTCGCTTGATCCTTTGACAAACGTAATCAGAAGCATCGAAATTTGCGGTGGCGGTACCCCACTCTCGCATGCCGTCACGCCCAAGGCTGTGGTATTTCCTTCAACTTCAATCAATCTGTTTTCACATATTTCTTGACCTACAGAAAGACAGCTTTGATGGTCCAAACATGAGCCTTCAGAATATCTCGTGTCTTTTCGGCTGCTTTTGAATATGTTGTTCCAGGAAACTGCGTTTTACAGCAAAAGCAGTTGTGAGATCAAAACTCAGGCCACGCGCTGTAGTTGTCCGCTGCCGCCACCGCTGCCCGTGTGCGTAACCACTATCACAGAATACGGCGGAAAAACCTAGTAACAAGGCCACAGTGGGGCTGGAACTCGGGTCCACTGCGTGCCAGCCCCAGTATTCTACCACTGGCCACGCCAGCCCTTGGGACTTGTTCAGAAACTTGCCTTAGGCAGGCTTGATGTCGGGAAATGATTCGTGTTAATATGAGCAATAAAGCGTTTTAGAACAGCAAAAGAACAATAAGGCGTCACACAATGCAAATAGCGTAACGAGTGGGTCGTCCAATGCCCCAACCCATTACAAAAGCTTGTTATTGATCACCTATTAACTATGGCGCATACTCACTCCAGGCATAATTCTTTATTATTGTTAGCCACTACATGAACAATTGGCACAAAATTCCTTGCAAGTGTTTAGCGAATACAACGCTTTTCAGAAGAATGACAAAAAATGCCACAGGTAATGCTTGTGTACAACCCAGAAATAATTATTATTATTGTCGTAGTGGGTACTCAGCAAGTTTGCTTGCAGCAGTTACCCAATGAGTGTTCAGAAGAGGCTTTGAAAGGCCGCTCTTTCAGCTTTCGCTGTGACTGTGCTGCACCTTCCGCGCAGGCCTGACTTTTTTTTTACAGATACCAGGTCGTTCTACTTGCTGCTGGTATTTCTGACGTAATCAAGAGGTGGATAGCGTGTGCCACGTAGGTGAAAAGGCTGTCCGCGCTCGGTCAGGAAATAGTGCCCCTCTGCGATTCCATGCACGATCTTCTCACGGTAGCGTGCAGAATCCTTGAGTTCATGGTCACCTACCTTGTCTTCAGTGACGTCGTGGACCTGCTTGCCCAACTGGCGGATCTCAGCTTCTCTAGTCATCAAAACGATGTCTTTCATGTTCACCTCACGTGCCTAGGTGTCAGAGTGTCGCAGCAGTCCTGCCAGGAGCGTATTATATTGTCAGACGCTGGTCCTGACAGTCTCACGCAACTTCCGGTACGCTGGGCTGACGACATCGTAGTCCCAGAACGACCACTGCCAGGTTTAACGACACCAAATGTTACGAATGCGGACCCGTGTGCGTAGGTCACGAACACGATGTTAACACCATCAGGGCTTGCTTGCTTGTTCCCATTGCTTGGCTCGTACCTACTATGGGGGACTGGTCAATAAACCGGCGGTTACTGTATTGGGGAAAACAAATTTAAATTTTGAAGAAGGAAAAATAAATATTCAGTCATCTAGAAAATATAAGAGTGGATAATCATAAGGTTACTTACAAATAAAGCCCATTCCCCACTTCTTCATTTTCAACACGCTGTATATAGTAGCAGTAAGCACTGTCTCATGAAAGTAAACTTAATAAATTTACTGAAGAGTTCATGAATGGTAGGTTAATCATTTATTACTTCGATACTTTTCAAATACAGAAGTTGTGTTAATCATTTAAATATCGACACATTTCAAATACAGAAGTTGCAATATTATAAGGTTATCTTTATAAGTGCGGCCATATGTTCTCTCTCCGTGATCCCCACTGAAAGGAAGTGCACAAAGAGACAAGACGCCCTGACAAGAAAATCTTTCATCAATGAAATTACTTTTCATGAAATACGTACCACAGATCCCTCCACCTAGCTTCCTACGAGCATTGAGAGAAAAAGCAATCTTGCAACTAAACGATGGAACGCAGAAACTCCCTAAAACATCAAAAAGCTATAGTTTCGATAGCGATGGGAGCATTATACTCATTGGGAGAAAGTTCACGTTCCCGACTTGTTTCTTATAACAGCATTTTTTGCGATTTACGTGCTGCTGGATACACCTGTCCTTCCTGTTCTCTTTGATTTCACAACATTTATAAAAAAGAAATAGGATGTTCAAAGCAGGTCATCATCCATTGTGAATGCTGTTGGATTATCGCTTTGTAATTATATGTAACCCACCATCGCAAAACACCTTCTTTTCTGTTTTGCAAAAATATCCCTTAACGACAGTTCATGAATTCAGCTCCCGAAATCGGGCCCAGATAAGGAGTGCACTATATATACTCGAAAGGCTTTGAAGGGAACAGCTTTATACTAGATGACATGAAATCCACTTTGGAGTTTAGATGCTTAAAGACATCGACATTGCGAATAAGAAAAATAACCACCGGCGATAACATAAACAGGAACCGAGAATACAGTGAGGGAGACCGGTCAAAGGAAGTCAGGATTTTATGCCGCGCCACATGACGTAATGCAACAAAAACGAAAAAAGTGACTTTGCAATAAAGTATCGCAAGAGCAATGCTTAATAACTAACTTTCTGCTGAGAGGTTTAGACTTTCGAGCTTTAAAAAAAGAACATTTTCATTCCCTGTGACAAAAAACTGCTTTCATTTTGCCCGCAGAGATTTCAGAATGTCCCGCATAATAGCTGAGAATAGATAACGTCTGTCTTTAGTATGACCCATGAACTTGAGCTGAATTGGATTGAACAGGACGACTTTTGAACAGCTCCGTTTTTACCTCATAGTTTGTATTTCTCGTATTTTCTTCTACTTTTTATTTTCTATTTTTTATACATAGTAAACTCCTTGGTTTTGCTTTTACCAGTGCTTTGATTTCAGCCAACGAGATGTGTAAAATCGCATCCGGCCTGATAACGATGGGAAAAAGAAAACGTGGAAGTTTCCTGCCGGACGTAACTTATAGGAATGAAATGACGTTAAGAGTGAACGGAGCATGCTGTTAGAAATGTAACATGCTGCGGAGCTCTATGCAGAAATACTTATAAATCGAGCTCTCAATATAATGTAAAAGACATCAATGCATGTACACGTGAAATACGCAGGAAAGCAGGGAGAATAACAAAGCGACAAAAAGGTCTTTTAGTTATAAATCTCTATTTCTTTTCGTGAATTGCACTTGCATTATCTTTCTTTCGCATCCATGTGGTTACGTTTGCATTTTTTTTAGTGGAACGGAAAAGGAGTACCTAATTTTCAACTGTTAAATTGATATATTGCCTATTTTACCTGTCAAGCTGTGCTTACCTTAGTAACTGTTAAAATAAATGTCATACGAGGCGTATGGCTTTGTGGTAAAATAGTTTTTGATGTTAGTATGTGTACGATCTTTTCATTTGAAGTCGAAGTTACGAGCACACCGTAATTATTTCACACTTTAAAATCCCCTATCCTAGATGTTCTCATGGGCCACTGTAGGTGCTAGTGTGTATGGTTCTTAGCTAAGCTGGTCCAAATTATATGGTTGTCTAGTATACCTCCATAGGGGAAAACTATTTTTTTCGATTGCAATTTATTACTTTTATTTATAAAAAAAACCTTTGAACAGCGACAACCTTAGCTGTTATAGAGTGACAAGAGTAATTAAAAGCCCACTGCGTAAAAATAAAATAAGCTCAATTTTCATTTGTGTGTCACAGTTGTGCAAGCCCAAGTGTTCAGGCTAAATCTTGTATTGCGATAGCAATTATATAAACACTCTCGGTTGAATATTTTTAAACCGCACTTGTTTAAGAAAAGTAGTGGAAGCTTAAATGATCGTTATTTCTTTGGTATATACAATATTCATGAGAAAACAGACATGTCGCCAAGGCAACTATAGGGGATGTTATCAATATCATTTGTAAGGTAAATATGACGAAAGAAAAGAGACGAAAGATAATTTTCGGTTGGCCTGGGTGAAACCTTCGACCTTCGAAGAACACCTGATGCGGTCTTTCTCCCATCTAATTTGTGAAATAAATATCTACATTTAAACCTTGTAGTGTTGGTGAGCACCGCTAGTGGCGTAGGCGGTGAGCGTGAAGTTTTTTTCTCCTTTCCTGGAGGCGGCAGGTTGAGTAAGATACACATTACATACAGTAAGATACACATCGACAAAAACATTGTGAAATTCATTTTAACGTACTATACTTCAGTTTTGCATTCGCACTGTGGATACTTGCGCACAAGTATCCACAGTGTGAATGCAAAACTGAAGTATAGTACAATGTACAACTGAAGTACAACTGAAGTATAGTCACAATGTTTTTGTCGATGAAATTACGGGAGGCGTAATCTTTGTCCCTACTTTGAACCATATAATCTAAAGCATTGCCTTCGAGATGCGGCGCACAGCAATTCATCTGTAGAGCAGACGACGGATGACAACTTGCCCTAAAGCGTGTTCTTCAGTCTAATGCGGCAGTCTTCGTGCCCCAAGTGATAAAAAGTTGTTATGAATCGTTTATGAACTCATTCAACATTCAATTTTCTTACCCAACGTGTTGCAAACACATGGCCGTCACAGTAGCTCCATCTGTGTGTCAGTAATGGAGAGGCACCACATATTAGAAATCTCAGTGCTCTACGTATAAGAGTGAATTCAGATACCTAGAATATCGTGCTCAAAATAGTTACTCCTATCTGCTAAAACAGCCTTTCTTCACCAAATGCGGTCACATTTACTGGCGTTTGAAGCTTATTGCCGCTTTTCCGTTCTGATTTCTAGATTTCTCAACTTATCAGCGCATTCTCGAAAAGCTCTTATTGGTACCACGAATGTTGTCGCTAAAAACAAAATAATGCAACATGTTTTTCTATGTTACTGCATGATGGCCTTCGGTTGTCTATGTACGAGATTTTAAGAAAAATCGAAGATGGTGTTTTTTTGTTATTCAAATTTCAGTGGAGTACAATTTTGCCAATATGAGAACTCTGGGGCAATATATAAAAATTTACAGCTGCCCTACGACAGCAATAATTTATGTACCTAATGAACACACTATATCCTTAAAACATGTCAAGTTTGAAAACGCTGCTTGCATTACTTCCGGAGAAAAAAATGGGGAATACGTAACTTATTTTAAACTGTCGCGAAATTAGACATTTTGAAAAGCTATTTTCTTAAGGTCTACAAACTTGAAACCGTATGAATTCATTCTTCATTAGACATGTGTTTCAGGTAAAAAATATCTTCCTTGAAACAAAAACATATGTCTTTTTATAGCATCTGCAATTTTGAAAATGACAGGTGACGAAATTGGTGCCTCCGTGTTGGTGAAGATTGATATTTTTTTTCTCGTAAGTTATGCCGTTAATCATAAAACGAAGTTGACTTTCGGGCTTTCTGGTGAGAGTTGCACGAAATATAAAATATTCAATGAAATCTGAAATATCAACTTTTGGACCCGTGTCGATCTCTCGTGGAATCACCCATACGGTAGCTTAAAGAGTGCGACCCTATACCAAGTGTGATGTCACGGTGTGCTACATCTTCGTTTTATCCACTGTTTCAATTTCATCACACGTAATAAGTATTTCCCATCTCGTGACAATGAATAATCGTCTAATTAAAGCATCCTAGTTCTCACTCTGCCGTATTTACTGTCAATATTTGAAGCGAAGCACCTTAGGGAGGCTTCTGGATGTCTCCTGTCATTATGGTGTGTTATGCATCACGGTTCGTCCTAAGAAGTTTTACGCGTCACAATGCGTATGTACTTCTGCTCACTACATACCATGGGAAGATGGAACCAGGCATGTCAGGAAAAAAAACCACCACGTAAGGGTAAGCTACATTATACGCAGTTTTCCGAGAACGTTCATATATTTGATTTTTTTGCTCATGCTTCTGCTACATTCGCAACTTTCCCGCGCTGATGCTGCACTGCTGTGTTACCTTCGGTTGGGTGTTGCATTCACAAAGGCGTACTGGTTTCGCATCATTATGGCACACACCAGTGAATGTGAATCTCGAGAAGCCTATTAGACCATCGAACACGTCCTGTGTAGTTGCGCTCGCTACGAGCCCAGCGTTGCTCGCTCCGGTTGATTTTGGACGAACTGGACACCAGAACATTCTTTGTACACATGACTCTCAGCACCTTGTAACACCTCTTTTCTATAATATTTTACTTCCCTTGCTCAAGCACAGGGTAGTAAGCTGGTCTAGAAACCGGCTAACTTCCTTGTCTTACCACTTATTTCTTACCACCTTTTCTTCCTTAGACGTGTGCTTCGATAGCGTAGAAATTAACTACACAGTTACTGAAGCACCTGACCTCAAATGTGAGCTGCCGCCTGTAGACTGCATGTGGTCTCCCAAGTGGGCTAGTGTTTACGTGTTTCTCATCTCTCTCTTCCATCTCTTTCCCCCCTTTCTGCGTTTCCCCCATACATGGTAGAAAATGGGACGTCCGTCTGGTTAACCAGCCCGCCTTTACCTGCATCTCATTTTTTTCTTTCTCTCTCCTAGGATATTAGTGAAGAGGAAGCACCCCTCCCTATAAGCCTGTTTTGAGGCTTGCCACCACTACTGCCTCCTCAACGAAATCTCGCTCAAGTCACTGCATGCATCGCTTCCCCTCCCACGGCTTCGTGTTACTGGATCTGAAGCACTTTTACCTACACACTTAGCCCCTTCTTAGCTTTTATTTACGTGCTTGTTTAACAAACTAAGGCTTCTACTTAATTACAAAACAATGGCGCGGATTACGATACACACCGTCTGAAGTATATGCCAGGCGTGAAAACACAGGCTAAAAACAATAAAATGTTCGCAAAATTTCCAATTTTTATTCAGTGTCCCAATCAAGAATTCTTAAGGTCGAAGACACATGAATTGAGTTTAGTCTTTGGTGTAATTGATAGCAGTGGCATTGACAAATAATGATCTCCCCTTCCCAGTATATTAGTAATGCTGAGTCATTTGTTATGTGTTGGCTGGATTTAAATAAATGTGTAAGTTTATTCTTTGCTATAAACAATAAGTAACATAAAATGGTATGTTAGAACAACATAGTTTTCAAGACTAATTCAGTGATGCTTACGAGTGGGGGAATTTCACATGCGAAAACGATGTTATGACTATGATTGATTGATTGGTTGATTTGTGGGGTTTAACGTCCCAAAACCACTATATGATTATGAGAGACGCCGTAGTGGGGGGCTCCGGAAATTTTGACCACCTGGAATTCTTTAACGTGCACCCAAATCTGAGCACACGGGCCTCGACATTTCCGCCTCCATCGGAAATGCAGCCGCCGCAGCCGGGATTTGAACCCGCGACCTGCGGGTCAGCAGCCGAGTACCTTAGCCACTAGACCACCGCGGTGGGGCGATGTTTTGACTACGAGGTATGCTTTAGGGCCCAAACACTTCACACTCCTGGGTTTGTTTAACGTGCGCTCAAGTGAGCGTTCACGGTCTGCAAGCATTTCGCCTCAATTTAAATGCACCCGCCACGACCAGGACTTAATCCACAATCATCGAGTTACCAGCAAAGCGCTGGGTGGCCTCATCAAGTGTGAGGCACACGGGAGGGCTTTGTACTCTTCCATAACAAAGTACCGAGTACTCAAAATTGTTAACCACTTTTTTTAATCACACAGCAAAGCGCAGTAAGCTCCAGTGTTGGCGATAACGTGTTAAAAGTAACGCCATTACAAGTAACGTGTTACTTTTTTGGCAACTTAGTGAAGTACCCATTCGAATTTTAGAACTGTAACGTACTGACGTTACAATTTTTCGGTAACGTGCGATGTCAGGTTACTCGTTACTTTTGCATCTTAATTGTAGGTGTCATTTTACCAGAGCTCAACCTGATGAATTCTTTCGACGCAGTGGCGGGCAGCCATCTACCTGCAGGCGAAGAAGGTGAAAGTGGGATTTTGTTTTGTGGTATAAATTGCTGATGAAAATTCCTGAAACGACCCGACATCGTGTGAGGAGTTTTTGGCTATCACCACACATAGCTTCAAGAAAGCCGCGGAATGCATCATCACAAACTGTAGAAATATGCTTTTCATAGAAATGCATTGTAGCAGGTGGACTGCTTGCCCCTGCGCCTCTCCGTGCCCGAAAGACAGGCTTCTCGAGCGGAAAGCACATGAACTGGTTTACTTCATACCTTGCGCTGATCGTCACACTTTGTACGTGTGAAAAAGCAAAGAACTTTTCGTGAGCATGCAGCAACATAAGACTGACGCTTGCAAGTTTGAGTGACAATGGAGTACACTCGGTGAGCGCAGGGTGCTGAACAACAACCGCATCATGTTGGACAACTTCGACGTCGTAGACTTAGAGCCCAATTTATAAGTGGCTTTTTGTGGAATGCTGGCTCATCCAGGAAACAGCCGATAACTAACCCGGTCTACAGGTGCACTACCGATGAAGCACGCCTATAAACGAAATCCTGCAAATTATGGACAATATAATAGATAAAAATTTAAAAAATAATTTTGCGAGTGAGGCGCAAAACGTTTTTACTATTTTTTTCGCTACTTCCATTGGCTTGCCTTCTCACTACCCCCTGTTTCAACCTAAGTCCATTAATAGCGCTGTCACACGAACACTAGGGCTGACAACAGTTACAGGCAGCTACACGGCAGACATAACCACAGTGAGTCAGTGAGTCTCCCAACTACGGTTATCATGAAGCAGGGGCTTAGGCAGAATTTTTTTTTGGGGGGGGGGGTGGACATTGGAGAGGGAAACAGGCCCGATGGGCCACCCCCTGGATATACCACTGTCACAAACAGGTGCTTCCAGGAAAGATAGATTTGAATTCGAAAAATAATACTTTAAATTTAAATAAATATGTCATATTTTGTGCATATAGCACCCAGTAACGTAGTTACTGGGTGGTATCGAAACGAAGTAACAAAGTTTCCTTTTTAACTGCACAGGTTATGAGACAAAAATATGGAACGAATTCAACACGGAAGGACTAATTTTCCCACCAGTCGTTCTCGAAAGTTCATAATAATGTAACACAAAAAAATTTACCGTTACACAGAAGACATCTATTGTGCGAAATATATGCACAACAAAGAATAAAGGAACATGGTTGAAATTTGTAGAGCAAAAAAAACTTATCAAAAAATGTCAAAATATGGAAGTTGTTATCATGGTTGCTACCAAATAGCCACCAGAATGTTCATAATACCTATTAACTTTCCTTATAAAACAAGTTTTGGCTTCTTTCTCTCTGCAATGGCAGCTACGTTCTTGGTTGTTCAACTCCTGAGACAGCAAGGCTGTTCTTGAACACGCTGACATGAACGTTCACAAACCTTGCGGTAATTATACAGGTTAAAGTGAACGAGAAATGTTTATGCACAAATATTTTTGCCTGTGACTAAGCCATAAAGCATTTTCTTAGCGCACCGTAAGAATAGACCTTTTCTATGTAGGTGGTCGGCACATGCGCGCCGGCATCGATAAGGCACGCGCCCTAAGTTTTGGTCGCCCAAATGAAGGGACAGGAATAGACCTAGGAACGTCTCGTGTCACAAACAGAAAAATGACATCCCCCCACCCAGAAAAAAAAGCGCCAATGCTACCAATGCAGGCCTCGGCGATTGCCTACTGGTGCGCAGTTTCTTCAGAGGCAAAGGACCACTGCTTTCTACTTCGATGATCTCCACTGAAGGGCCTGTACGGACACGAAAAAAAGCCCATTGCTGTGAATTTATTTAGAGTTCAGAGGTGATTTGCGTGTACCTAGGGTGGATGATTGATTCTGATATTGCATATGATGTCACATTGAGAAAAATGGCTTCACGATTTGCTACAGTCCCAAGTCATAACACATAAATAGCTTTAAAGGGACCAACAACTGGTCTGAAAGTGGGAATAGATGCTGGAAGAAATGAAAAGACCACAAAATATAGTCACAAATTTCAGCCTTCTTATGGCATTATGAGTTGGATTTGTATTTTTTTAAATCGTGCTTAAAAGTTACACAAACCGTTACGTGGCGCAGCCTAAGAGAATTGAAGCTGGAATATGAAATATCGAGTCTATCATTCTGCTGTACGTAGTCACGTTGACTGATGTCATGCGTGCGAGTCCGCAACATATTGATTGTTTTGTGGGGTTTAACGTCCCAAAACCACCATATGATTATGAGAGACACCGTAGTGGAGGGCTCCGGAAATTTCTACCACCTGGGGTTCTTTAACGCGCACCCAAATCTGAGCACACAGGCCTACAGCATTTCCGCCTCCATCGGAAATGCAGCCGTCGCAGCCGGGATTCAATCACGGGACCTGCGGGTCAGAATCGAGAACCTTAGCCACTAGACTACCGGGGCGGGGCAGTCCTCAAAATTAAAAAATGTATAATATTACACATTGCCTTTCAATTATATGTTGCTTACGACATAAATGTGTAGCACGGTGAAAATGAGCACTGCCATCGTGGCTTCTCGTGTAACAAATCTAGCCATAGCGCATGCGTGCGGAGTGCACACATGCTCAGAGAACCACCACGTGCTCACTCTCTGAAGCATGTGAATATACGACTCCATATTAACTGCAGATGGAAGAACTCTGATTACAAATGTTTCGCGGCATTTTACACTTTGAAATTCCGGGATTAGACTGCCTGACCGGAAAGCTTTCCGTCCCGCTAAAAAGAATGCCACCATAAAAATTGAATGTTGGTCTCTATAAGACACTGTAACACTGCCATGGTACAATAGAAATGTGCAAGTAATACTCGTTAAAGGAGCACATTGCACATAATTTTTTTGGGGGGGGGGGGGCTATACGTTTTATCTGATACCTAAATTCACGATATAAAAAATTCATATCTTGTGTTCCTGTAACAAAGACAAATTGAGTAAAGTTTATAATTGGGTCATAATGGCAGAGCTAACGTCCGTTACTTTTTACGGGAACGGTAACGTGGTATACCTTTTTTTTGTAGGTAACGTAGGGCGGTAAAGCGTTCTTTTCTTTTGAAGGAACAAATATTGTGCTAATGGAGGAATAAATATCGTGCTAATTTCCTGACATTATTTCGCTAACGGGTACAACACTGGCCGTAACTACCATACCACCTAGACGACTCCCATTATAATAGTAGAAGTTATCACAACGCTATCATCATTTTCGTTAAACATAACTAAACTGCAGTGAATGTCGCGGAAGAAGCCAACCGAAAACTATAGTCTTGACGCTTTCAGGAAGTCATACCGCATGGCACCTGCTTGATATTCGACACTGTGGTTCGGAGACGGAGCACTTTACCTCTTTGCCAGGCAAGACGAGTACACGATTGCGGATAGCGCTATCATATTCCGGAGACTACGTCCGTGGGCTCAGCAAGGATAGTAAAAATTATGCATGCAATTTTTGTGGTTCTCCAAGAAACTTTATCGCACTGTTGCGGCTTCTAGCTTGGCGCAGCAGCAACTTCGTGCAAAGTTTTTTCTCAAAAGTGTGCTACAGACGCCATTTTAGCACAACAACGCCGAGTGGAAAGCAAGTATCTGTCTGTCTAAGTTTGCTTCGGTGTTCATGGCTTTCATCTTCGGAAGCAGTGGCCTGCTTACTTATCCGCACGCATAACGCCTACAAATGAAGAGAAGTTACGTAGCAATGCGTGCACAGTCGGTATTCTACATCACCAACCTGCCAACAACTGCTATCAGCTATCAGCATGATATCTTATTTTAAAGGAAACTCAGCCCAAAAAAAGTAGGGAAAGTAAAACGTGTTCCTAATCAACTACGTTTTAAACACCAAATGAAAATAATAAACTACAGCGAAAGCAGGGACGGAACTACACATCAAGCAATTGAAAAAAAATTATTAGCTGTAAGGTGTGTTCTGCATTGCCTTTTCGTGGGACCTTTCTGCAGTGACGAGTGATCTGCAAGTCTCCTGTTGCTCACTGCTCATCCCATTACAGCAAAATTTGCTGCTAGCATTCATTCCTTTGCCATTTTGGCGAAACAACACACAATAAAAATTCAACATCATCTATGAAGACACGTTTTACTTTCGTGTTTTACCAGTTCTTATGACAGAGCGATAAGACATGTTTTTATCTCCTTGTCATTTTTTAATCTAATGTTCCCCCAGCCCACTTTCCGATCTCATCCCCCCCAGTACAGAATCACATGCCGGATTGTACAATGCGGTCGGCTGTCCTGCCTTCCTCTTCTTTGTCTCAGAGCAACAAGAACCAAGGAAATAAAGCTGGTGTTGGGGCGGAGACCCCAATTATCAGCTGTGCAGGTCAGGGATCACGAGTATTTTCATTGGCGCTTTATGAAGTGTAGAATTTAAGCTCGAAAAAGGACATCTAACAAGCTGGAACCCTAAAACAAAGCTAGCGCATGTGCACTTCTAACTAGCCTTGATTTACGTTCCAAAATGATGACAGAAGTAAGAGACATCTATGCAAGATCACTCAACTGAGAGGTGTTTATCTTAAATAATGCTCCAATAATCATCCCAGCAATCTATTTTCAATGCACGCACTAGTGTGTGGATCTCTTGTGCCATAAACGAGTATTTCCATGCCGAAGAGAGCGAGAATCGGTAGCTGCCCGTGTGGAAAACCTGATACAGTTATCCCGTTCTTCATAGACTGAACTGTGATCATTCGTCTTTTCCTTAAGGCATGAAATATTACCTGTCGCATAAGTAAGGGTAAGCTAGTGGGCATAAGCTAGTGGGCATCTCAGATTATTTGGAGTGGGCCCTCGAAATGTCACCTCAAACTGACCCTGTTCACCATCGTGTGTACACTGATTCCCAGGCTGCCCATCGGGCATGCGCTAATGTTCTTTACACAGATCCTGTACTCCAGAAGATCCGACACCAGACGCGCCTGCTCCGCGAATGTGGTCATGACGTTACCATCCACTGGGTCCCCGGGCATTGCGGTATCCCCGGAAACGAGAAGGCTCACAGATTAGCGCGCGCTCATCTCCTCACCGCGCTAGCCAGAGCTTCCGATACTCCTTCCACTTTTCTGGCTACCCCACCCGAGCTAGCAGATCCGATAGCAGATAAGCACATTACCAAACAACGTCGCGCCGCCTACCTCACAGCAGTGGGTAATCCACTCTCGATACCATTGCTTCCTTCGAAGATATTCACACGGAGAGAGTCTGTCCTGCTTCGGAGAATTCAGGCAGGAACACTCCTTACTCCTTTCTTGCTGAACCGTTTCCACAGGGGTGACACGCCACCACCCGTGACAGGTCTCTGCTCCACGTGCAACTGCCGGGCTGATCTCAACCACCTGTGCTGGGAGTGCCCTGTGTACAACCCGCCTAGGCTCCGTGCCCTGGCCACCATAAAACGGGGACCCTGGCCTTCTTCTCTCCGGACATGGGCCTGCCCGGAGCCTTCGCCCCCTGATCGCGCCATCGAGTTCTGGCGAGCACTCATCATGTTCCTCCAGGACCCGGCCGCGCCACCGGTTGGCGACCGGCTCCGCGACAGCCACAAGATTCAAGCCATTCAAGCGGCCCCCACTTAGCTGCCTCCATGACGTCCGGTAATAAAACGGAGGCAGCTCTACCCCCCCCCCCCCCTGCTATAGTGCCCTGACTGTCCACCGCAGCGCCCTCGGCGCGAACAAAGTGGAATAAACATGGTTTCATTCATTCATACAGTTATCCCGTTCTTCATATACTGAACTGCAATCATTTGTCTTTTCCTTAAGGCATGAAATATTACCTGTCGCATAAGTAATGGTAGCTCGAATATCCTTCGGAAGAGGAAGGCATTTCAAAAGGGTTAGACGAGACTTGTGACAGGGTCGTTATAGCTAAAAAAGTGGCACTTGAGAAAGTTTTCAGTTCGCTGATACATCTATATATCTTTCCGCGGAAATTTTTAAGAAACCATGTAACAAAGTCTTCTCAATTTCAATTCAATTTGATTTCAACTATAAAGGCGACGTTTCAAGAGGCACAAGAATAATGCTGTGAGGAGAAAGCAAAAAGCCACTAAATCTAGACAGAGGCTTTCGCACCCTTAGACATGTTTTACACGCCTTATCACCTGCAAACTGATTCTTTTAGTACAGTTTACTTTTCATACGTCTGTTATTTCATGGTTGTAATAGGTTTATTCTCGAAATTGGGAATGAGTATTCCCGAAGAACGATTTGGTCATGCTGAAAAATCTTCAGCTTCTTCTACAGAAAACTCACGAAGAGTGCATGGAAAGTAGCAGATGGCGCTACTGCAAATATTTTCCCCTCATACTTGAATTATATTGCCGTGCGGCAGCTGGAATTTACTCTTACCAGCAGTGCGGCTTATGCTCGCATAAAGACCGTAGCCATAGACAGAAAACTTGGAGGGTATGGGTCAAGCAGCTAATAGCATATAGCAAATAATTCCACAGTAGCGAAGAGCAAGGCGTGGGAAATGAAAGTGACGGTACCGAGGAGCGATGCGAGGATTAAGGGAAAAGAAAAGAGAACGGATGGTAAAGCATGGCTTGACATTGGATAACATACGTGGGTGGTCAAACGCACACTTCGACGAGAAGAGAGTAAGTAGCCTCACACAAGTGCTTGTGTGGTGTTGCTTACACTCCATCACTATCTGCGTGTGCGCTGTTCCACTCGTGTTATGTACCACCAAGTTTCAGCTGTATACTCTTCACATTCAATATATTATAATTTTTGCGCCACACAGGCAGTAGTTATGCCCCAAGTGAGCTCATAGCATAGCTATTCATGCGTGCTAGAATATATCAAGGGGTGGGAAATGAAAGTGGTGGTGAGGAGACCGATGCAACGGTGAGAAGGGCCCCGCCGCGGTGGTCTAGTGGCTAAGGTACTCGGCTGCTGACCCGCAGGGCGCGGGTTCGAATCCCGGCTGCGGCGGCTGCATTTCCGATGGAGGCGGAAATGTTGTAGGCCCGTGTGCTCAGATTTGGGTGCACGTTAAAGAACCCCAGGTGGTCTAAATTTCCGGAGCCCATCACTACGGCGTCTCTCGTAATCATATAGTGTTTTTGGGACGTTAAACCCCACATATCAATCAATCAATCAACGGTGAGAAGGAGAAAAAAGACGAAGAAAAAGGGTACACCATATCATAGTCATGTACAGTGTAGCAGCAAGTGGTCAAAAGAAGATCTGAGGAAGAGGAGGGGTCATGTGAGGAGGAGAGGGGACGACATGGATGAAAAAAAAAACATGAAAGACACATCTTAAAATAGAAGATGATAAAAAAAGAGGACGATAGAACTGAATGTGCGTTCGCTAGGTAGTGGTGCTTGCCTGCCAGCTCGGCTGTTTACTCAGACGGAACAGGCATGGAGCTCGCTTTAATTTTTTGCCACGTGCTCGAATGCGAAGTTTTCAAGACACCTTATCTGCTGTTGTTATTGTCTTTGGTTTCTTTGTCATTGTTGTCACTGATGTGATTGTCATTGCCCTCTCATCATGGTTCGCGATTTGTTCAATTAATTTCTCATACAAAAAATAAAACATATCATTAGCATGTATTGTTCCTAAAAAACTCGTGCTATGATCGGGGAATATTGATTTGTTCTCATATACAATCAAAGCTCAGTAATTCGACACTTACGTCAGAAAAATGGATAATTCGTACTTGCTCTCAAGATCCTGCCAATATGTATATTGTTCGATAGCAGTAAACACAGGGCAATATGGCCATTTTCGGCTGCAAACCAGTTATTTCGGAAAATCCTTGAAGCGCCGAGTGCGAAGCCCCAAAAATAAGTGACAAAAGAACAACGGAAACGACAATCGCGGCAAGCCGTAACGGCCACACACATTCAGAAAGGCGAGGCAGCCATGCACCATCACATTGTTGGTGCGTAATAAGGCGTGACTTTTGAGTACATTTCGAACTAAAACATCAGGATATTGAGCCGCGTTCACAATGTGAACAATGTTAGGGATTACTTTTGCATGGCTCTTATGCAAAACAATTGCTCAATTTACGTATTTCTAAAGAAAATGAAAGTTCATTCATACAATATACACTTCCTCGTTGTGTTCTGGATACTTTCGATCGTTCGACACCGGGTTAATTTCATCAGTATTCCTATTCCCGAGAAATCTGCAATAACGAGCCCTTTCAGTTGCCTATGATTGTCTTGTCACTCTTTGCATACACGTTTTAAATTATATTGTAATCAAGCTCACTACGTTAGTGAAGTATAGCTGCTTCGATGAGCTCACGAACACACCAGTTGTTAAAATTGTCGAAAACATTTATTTTGCGCGGATTAAGATAGCTTTTCGCAATGCGCTTGTAACTCGTGCTTTTTGATAAATCACGTTGGCTGGCTAGTTGCTTTGCATTCATAAATAGTAGCACTGAGTCCGTCTCAGTTCTTTTCTGCGTACTTGTCTGTTCGCGACAACTCATAATTCATCTTTCCTTGTCTTTCCGAAAGCGCTCAGACGCTGAAACAACAAAGGCCTCGCGTGCTCCGCAACTGGTGGGTCCCGTTACTAGATTAAATTCATCAACAAAATGTATAACCTTCAAGTACATTTCTCACATTTCTCTTTCCGTTTCACTCGTGAACATGCCAGTGACCCTCATTCGTTTGCCGGGAAATCGATCACTTCGATTACGACAGGCTCAGCACGACTACACAGACTATTTGAAGTAGGCCATTTGAAAAACGCGTACTTAGGTGATTTCCGCTTGCTAAAAATAGATCCTGTGAGATTGCGTGCATATATTCGTGGCGTTGTGGGTTTGAATTGGTCTTTCCGAGGCTTTAAATCGGCACGTTAATGAAACAGACCACTTTTTTTTTATATCAAACTCCTTCAAGTTCTCTTTTTTTGTCACACTCAAGAAAGCTTACGCCACAGTTAACGATACCTCCAGGCACGTCGCGCAATCTATGCGATATCATTGATCACGAAACATGTCGCGTTGTCGGCTTTTCCGCATGCAGATGATCACGCGGGTGTAATCTATTGCACTGCACGCAAAATGCTTTCTTTCTATCAAGAAACGAGTTACGCCTCTGTGACAAAGGATCTTAAGAAAGTGAAAATTAAATGCAGTATGGTAAGAGATGAGATTAACAAGAACCTGTGTACACAACCAGAAAATCGGAGAAAATAGGGGCCTTTTTTTTACAAATACATTATCCATTCTACTGCTCCAAGCGGTACAAGTTCTGACAAGAATATCGAGATTTTCTAGCGAAGTTTTTTTGGCACTTTAGATTGTGTATAGGTGTCATCAAAAAACTCTGATGGCTAACACCAAAAAAAGAAAAAAAAATAGATTGACTTTAGGCTTCACATGAAGGAGTCTTCAGAAACTCACTGAATCCTAAACGTACTTCCTAGCGAGCATAACATTGTTCGAAGTATTTCATTCGTGTACAATCGACTGACAGCGCAAAAATTTCACCCACTGGCAAACATTGCAGCGCTCAGCATCTGCCGGTAACAAACTGGTCGACGCCGCTATATCAATCAAGAACGGAGCCCCTCCAATTACAGAAGCAACGAACTTCGTCAAAGGTGGAACGTTTGGCGCAGCGCGAAAAGCTGAACATCCTTCCGGAGTGTGAGCACCCTCTCCCTCACTGTGACGGGAAACTCCACGAAAACTTTCCCAGCAACGATTTCTCAGTGCTGCACATTTCGCTCGGCGAGCCAATGTACACGCACTAGGGACTGTGCCGTAAATGCTTCCTGCAAACGCGTCCCCGATCTAGTACATACACTGGCATCCGCTTCAGTGCAATTGCAGTGCGCGTTAGTTGTTCGTCAGTGAGTGGCTGGTGCCTCGCTGCCACCGTGTCCCCGCCCTTTCAATTTCCATCCCTTCACACGAAACGGGATGCAGACAGTCGCATTTTTCAAAAAATCGTCCAGCGAGCCGTTTTCCATCCGCCTCACTGGAACCTACTCTCAGCTTCGCGAGAACCCACGAGGGGGAGTGTTGGCAAGCCCGCACGGGGCGACGTCGGAAACACACGAAGCGCTTTTACGAGGAGAAAGTCAGGCTCACTTATTAATCTCCATTACGTAAAATGAGGGAGACGTGGTCGTGCCGGGTGACTGTCTGCCTCCATGTCGCTTCCACTGTGAACGGAAAACGAGAATGCGGCGTCGAAAGTGCCCAGCTCCCTCCACAGGCGTGAACGCAAAATTAGTTTTCAGGGCTGGAGTTCACTCGTGTACGACAGGGACTCCACTAAATAACATACATCGACGGCACGGCGAAATAATAAAACGATTTCCACGAACGCGGACGGCAGTCGAAGTTTTGCGCAATCGTGGGACGAGTGAGCTGTGTCTGACTGCACCGTATTTTTGTTGTGTTTCGTACTACTACAAGTGTTGCTTTTTCAACGTCATCCTTCTGAGCCACAACCATTATTTGCACAAAACGCCACTTGGTTGCCGGTTCAACATGTATATTTGTTCGCAAATAGCATAGCTTAACGCAAATCACTTTGGGATGATTCACCAGATCGTGCAACCCTGATCAAAAGAAACCCCTTCAGGACACTCGAGATTTAATCAATGACAGTGATCGAACGGCAACGTTTAGACAATTTGTACGTGCCATTTGCTTCGGGAAATTTTTCTCATTTGTAGAAACAGTGGTTAATATTAAAAGTAATTTGTACCCTTCTATGGGAAAGCATAAAGCCATTCCATGGGCCTCGCACTTGAGGCCATGTTGACAAAAATTACGATGTGACGCACCACTGTCCGGATGGATAAACGTGCGCAATGAAACTAAGAAAAGAAGCGTTTCTTTTTTAGCCATGTTGATTGTCAAAGCAGCCGTTTATGGCTAATTCCTTGTTTCACCAAGCACATATAGTTTAGACACTCTGTTCGTAACATGCTTGCATTCAGCCCCCTTCTCTCTCTATAGCTATAATTTTTCGCTGTGCATGAGTTTCACCTTACACACAGAGCTCCAAAAAATGCAAGCATGAATGCTACATTTTATTTTACTTCAATTTGTATGCTGGTGCTTCGAGTGGATGCCACAAAAAATCACAGCATATCCACGGAGTTAAAAATACTGAGTGGGGTGAAGCGTCCATCCATCCCTCCATCGACCCATTAGTCTAAGTGTCCGTGCGTCCGTGCGTCCAGACGGATGAACAGACGGAAACAGGGACGGACAGAAGTAAGGATAGAGGTCAGACGGAAGGACGCACAGAAGTACGGATGCACGGACGCCGGGAGGGACGGACAGTTAGACGGACGGAAGCACGAACGGACAGACGAACGAACGCTTCGACTCACTCATCGTCATTCACTCCGTGGATATGATGTGAAAACCACTAACGCTATCAAGTCGTGATATTCCCAACGCCATATATTGAACAATTCAAACTAAGGGTGGCTACACACATGCATACGGAAGGGGGAACGAACCACGATATAGGAAGCTTCGCCTCTGAAAATAAACAACAATGTGTGATCGAGCTCTCTGCGGAAGAAAATCGGGATAATTAGGAAAATATGACGCTATATATACGAATAAACTGACCTCTACATTTCTCTATTACTAAGAGTTTCTGCTTGACATTTCACGTACACTCGAACGAACTCACTAGATCATGACATAGACGAAGCAGGATTAGTTGTAATAGCTTCCTAGAATGTCTAGGGCCAAAGTTGGCAAAACATGTTTTCAGAAGTAAGCATGCCGACCCCCCTATTAAGACGACGAGATCTTATTTCGAACTGTTTCTTAAAGCACAAACCATTCAACACAAAACTAACAGTGAGTTTCCAACGGTTCCTTTTATTTTCTTATTTTTTGAAAATTTGAGTGTGTGATTGCTCAGAGTGAAAATGTGATCTTAGTATTGGTTATTACGCGTTTCTCACTTATATAAACATGACCCGAAACTGCAACAGAGATGGCAGGAAACTCTCTTTTCAGTATCCCAGTCCGTTGAAGGCAATAGCACCCTGTTTAAGGGCTAGAATAACTCGCGAAAGCGAAATACGTTTGCTTTCGCCTTTTATCAAGAGCAAACCCATTCGGGGAGACGCAGTGCTACTTGCGCATCCCACGCTGGATAGCTATGCAATTCCTGGAAGCACAAGTTAGGAACTTCAGCGCTCTATTCCAGACCACTTGCCCACGGCCATCTTGCGCACCTCTTACTTCGCGCAGCACTTTCAGAGCAAATACACTATTTTTTTCTTCGTAATTCGTTTCCCAGGTTTCGAAAACGAATGACATCTGCAAAACTCCTCAACAAGAATTTCTCTTATCTGAAATGCGCGAGGCTCACCAGTCGTACCACATCTCCCGTATACGCTCGGCTTCATGCGAGTATTTTCTCTTTTCTTAAGCAAACATCTTTGGAATTGTTGTTCAGTACCGCAGCTCTAGGAGGCCCTAGCTCTCTTGATACGAAGAAGAGCTCATGACGGGATTCATACAATTTTTAAGCGTATACTCATTTCTCTATCCACCTTGCCCAGGCATGTGCGCAAGGGAAGTGGAGAAGCCTCTTTCGTCTCCTAGTCATTGAAAACGGCCGTGGATACTGCCCCATACATTGCCAGCTGAATGAAAAATCGCATAAATAACGCCAGTTTACGAATCTGGTGATGCTTCTTTCCAGTCTAATTACAGGCCTATATTTCTCATATGTACTTGCGAAAATTTCTAGCGTATCATATGGAAGTCTGTTACTGGATTCATTGAGACAAATAGGACTCGCCACCCCTATCAACACTGCTTCAGGGCTGATCTGTCCACCGTTACACATCTTGTTTATATCCTGCAGGATTTCACTAAATAAATTAGTGACCAGACACAAATAGTCATAGTCTTTCTAGAATCCTCCAGCGCCTCCTACCATGTCTGTCATGCTATATTATTTTAAAGCCTCAGCCTAAACACGCATTAGGTAATGGGCCTGTTTATTAGGGGCGAAGCTGCTTAAGGCGTGGGTCAAGCATCTCCTGTATGTAGTAGCTACCTCTCCTTAGAATGTCCGCTGTATGGCGGTACTTGCATATGATGAATCTATTATGAAAAGATGTGATTGTGGGACAGACAGACAGACAGACAGACAGACAGACAGACAGACAGACAGACAGACAGACAGACAGACAGACAGACAGACAGACAGACAGACAGATAGATAGATAGATAGATAGATGGATAGATGGATAGATGGATAGATGGATAGATGGATAGATGGATAGATGGATAGATGGATAGATGGATAGATGGATAGATGGATAGATGGATAGATGGATAGATGGATAGATGGATAGATGGATAGATAGATAGATAGATAGATAGATAGATAGATAGATAGATAGATAGATAGATAGATAGATAGATAGATAGATAGATAGATAGATATTCGGAAAAAGCGATTTCTTGGTTCTCATCCTGAAAAGCATTCATATTTCTGTGGCGGTAGATGGAAAGCTGTCGAAAGCTATAGATAAAGCTGCTGTTTTCTTGTAAGGAAAGCTGTAGAATTGTTTCTTTGACGTAAGAGTGAAAAAGCAGGATATCCTGTTTTGATGCCCTCGGGGATAGCCGCCAGAAACAGCAGAATGGCATTAAGAAGGCTAGCACTCGACTTGTCGGAGTGGCAGCCTCGTGCCGGCTAGGTTTGAGCACTGAAATACGAAGAGAAGCGAGGAAGCAGCCTCTGGAGACCAAACAAAAGAAGGATTTGTTTGATGCCGCTCTCACGTCGAGTGAAGCGGTCGGGGATCTTTCAGCATTTTTAGGACAAACAGCTGTTCTTTTTATTCAAGCGCAATAAAAACATAAAAGCTCTTGTTTTGTTCGTGCTTATAAAGAAAACATTTTCTCGCACAACAAACACTATGAGAGATGATGCTATGATGATGATGAATCTGCTTGGAGGCAACAAGACAATAAGCCGTCAGATCACCAGGCCTGTGAAAAGAAGAAAAGTGGTGTCTTCATTATCAACAAAGTTAAAGAAAAATAGATTGTTTGACTGGCAATCTATCGTCTCAGCTTCGTGCGCTTTCCTGTATACAGCAAGCGAGAACGTATACTTGGACTTCGAGGTTCTACTCTCGAGGTGAACATTGAGAAAAACGTGGGAGGCTTATAAAGCGAGGCCGAAACCCCCGTTAGCTTGACCTTCTGGCAGGCATTTGGGGAGAAAACAATCACTCCTTGCGACTTCATTGTGAAGAAAGAAACGTTTGATTACGCTAAGAACGTGAAGGTAATTTAATGTGAGGCTCTCACAGTACGGCTTGCTAAGACCGGCATTAATCCTTGTGTACAATAGTAGAACGTGTTCCATGAAGTGTGCAGCAGACTTTCACCTTGAAGTGTTACAGAGAGTGTAGTATTCAGCAGAACTTTTCATGGCGGACCACTTTAGTGGCATTCGCTGTCCTATGCTGTCATCGTGTGCAGTCGTCGTGTCCTATGCAGTCATCGTGCGGTAGATGTGAAGGTGAAGAGGACTAATATGGGAAAGGGAGAGGGTAAATTTCAGCATAGCATATATCGCATCACGCAGGCAAAACTATCACCATCACTAGCATCATCCTCATCATAATTCACTTTCCCTAAAGGTCCCTGTATAGGTATTACATAATAAACAAGATATGTTGTAGCGATGTATAACTATGATGCCTCAAGAGTTTAGAATGTATAATATGCACCGCAAGGGGGCCGGAAAGGAAATTGAGGACAAAGAAAAAGGGTGTTTTGGTTAGGAGAACAAAAATGATGAAGGGAAGAGGTGAAGCTTAGTCTAGCCAGCATAGTCACGCGTTGTATTTATTTTATTTCATTTTATTTTATTTTATAACATACTGCAGACCAGAATTCTGTCCTTGCAGGAAGGGTCGGGAAAATGAGGCCAGAATAAAGATGTGGGGAAAGACGAGGGGAGAATAAAAACATTGCACAGTCATAATAGAATACACCAAGGCGAGGGAAAGTGTAGTGAGGGTGAGGTGGTAATATGTGAAGGAGACGAAGAAGGCAAGGAGTGAGAGGGTAGAAAATAGAATTGTGTTGCAAGAAAGGAGGGCGAGGTAAAGCATAGCGTAGCCGTCTAAAGTATAGCATAGCCGGGAAAAGGAGAAAATTAGGGAGGGCGAAAGAAAAAGAAAATGCGGCGAGGGTGCCCCGGCATCACAAAGGAAGTTTTCATTTCCCGATAGCAGGCTCCAGGCTCAGATCAACAGTGCTTGCTGACCCATAAACGCGAGTGAAGCTGAAGGGGAAGTGCGTTTCTGCTTCGTACTTCATAAAGATTTTAGGATGAATGCAACTGGGTCCATTGTTTTTATTCAAGTAACATAGCCGCCATAGTAATCATTCCCTGCATGCTACACTGTCGGAATGCCATGAGAAAGGCTCTAAAAAAGAATAGCAGAAGGGAAATGACATCAGCGGGCTTTCTGCTTTTAATAAAAAACAAAGGCTTCAATAAGAATGGAACAAAGGGAGAAGCTGCAATGGTGACAAAAATTTATATATTGAAAAAACGTGCATCGGGAGAAAAAACGAAAAATATTACTGGTTTATGTTAAAATCGTTCGGTTGATAATACGCATGAATACTATGATTGTAACACAGGCACTTCGGATTACTATGAAACTGCCATAACGATTGAATTGCCTCACAACTATCCGCTGTATTTTGCATCTCGCGGAATCAAATCAAGAAAATTGACTCTGTTCTAACTATATTGCGATAGAAAGTGTGTTTGACCCCCGTGTGCACCTGAATTGTCACTGATACATTAATTTGTGCCACCAGAATTGCGGTCGCGGAGCGAAAGAGGATCATTGGCATATGTGTGATTCTGATCCGAAAGAGGCAGGTCATTGATTGATTGATTGACTGATTGATTGATTGATCTGAGAGGTTTAACGTCCCAAAACCACCATATAATTATGAGAGACGTAGTAATGGAGGGCTCCGGAAATTTCGACCACCTGGGTTTCTTTAACGTGCACCAAAATCTGAGCACCCGGGCCTACAACATTCCCGCCTCCATCGGAAAGAGGCAGGTCAAGCAGCACGCAGGAAATATATATGGTTATTGAAGAGATCCTATAGGTTGACATGTCAGGTTTTGTGTTCACGCTTTGAACTGGTAATAAAGGTCCTAAGGATAATTTCTAGACCCATTAAGGCTCCCCACGCCAACGTGGAAATTTATTACAAGAGTTTAAGCGTGTGAACCACTACAGATCGCAGTGGCTCATTCGAACTAGTTTTCAAATTCATGCCTCCCCCTTATGTCACACCCACGGCTGAACTGATTGGATAAGACTTGTCTACGTCCCTTAACCGTTTGTTGGGATTGTCGTCGTCTGCCCTTGTTACAACATCGTCCACAGTGACGTGAGCTGCATCACAATGTTTTTCCGGAGGCTGCTTTTCACTGACACCACCTAAATTGCCTCATTGTAGGCGTCTGCAGCTAATCAAGTGATTTGTCACTTGTGAAGCTGTGACGACATGTAATTGTTGAGGGGAATTTGGCGAGTGGAGTCGCTTGAGTTCGTCGCTGCAGTCAGCGTAGAGCTCTTGCTATCCGATCGATGTCAGAATTCCCGTGTCTGTGGGTATGTCATCAGCCAAGAAGACAACCACATTGCCCGAGTTGACGTTTATCAGTGATCATCCTCGAATAATTTTAACAGTGGATCAAATTCTATAAGAAGGGTGTATTGTGTAAACAGAATCCGAAAACCTTTTCGCCGAGTAAACACACTACTGCACACCGCCAGCCACTGAGCGCAGCAGCTAGCGTTACGTAAAGTAACAGCAACCACCAAGCACACTCGTACTCACTCTCCCCCAGGACGTCCCTGCACCACGTGATTTACTTCTGCAAAAGCTACTTTTCATGCCGCGCCAGAAAAAAACGCAGGAGCACGGGTCGACGTCATTGGTTGCTTCCGGAATGTGCGTCCAGTATGCATCGAAGAACGTGACGTTACCGCTATGATGTAACTGCTGACGCTCTACCTCCCTGCAGGGGATTCAAGCTTGGAGTCACCATGGGTAGTCGCAGGAAAGTACGCATGCACTTCGAAGTCATGTCGTAAGCAATGCGAAAGGGAAAGCGAATACAGATCATTGAGATAATGAGAAAGAAAAATGACATCGATGAGTGGAAGCTTGCCTCATCGTTTGAAAGAATATGTTAGGTTTTACGTCTCAAAACCACGATATGATTATAAGAGACACCGCAGGGCTTCGCAAATTTTGATCATAGGGTGTTTTTCAAGGCGCACTGATATCACAGATTCCACGGGTCTCTCGTGATTCTCCTCGCAAAATTCGAACACCGCAACCGGTATCGAACGCGCTAACTTAACAATTAAAGTCGATCACAGTAAGCACGGTTCCACTGGGGCGGACAATATATCGAAAGAGGAGAACTGCAATGGGAATACAGGTGGAACAAGCGAGCATTTACTTTCCTGTTACATTGTGTACCATTTTCTAACCACTGTTGCTTCGATGATATAGTATCGGACGCATTATTCGAAGGTCGCAGGTTTGGTCGCTGCCATAGGCAAATCATCTTTTCATCCCATTCACTTTTACACGTTTATAACGTAATTTTATACTTTTTATCTCGACTGCTGTCTTTCTTTTCTTTGCCCTCTAAATTCCCTCTTCTCACGTGTATGGTAGAAAATGAACGTAATCTAGTTAACCTCACCACCTTTCTTATTATACTTCTCTAACTGTCTGTTATAATTTCCTTGGTATATGTTCTCGTTATTATTTTGTTGAATAAACGAAAAAAACTAAAGCTTAAAATGGCTCTTGTATTCTTCGTGCAGCATAGCCATTTAATTTTTAACTGTAAATATTCATATGACTAGCCGACCTTTGCAGAACTTGATGTTGTAAAACCTTAGTAGAACAATATAATAACAAATGCAGCTGCGCAAGGCCTTCTTTAGCCATGCAACAGCAACGCCGTGCAGGACTATCCCCCCTCCCCTCTTTATTTGTTTCGCACGGCTTTACAGATTGTCACTTTGCTTTGACCCCACTTGCTTTTCTTCTCGCAAGCGGAGTTCTTGGTGCTAGGCACAAATTTATTGACAGGTATATGAAACAGCTGTGCGAGCTATACACATCAAATGCACAACCAAATAGAAAATGATATGGTGGCCTTGCCGTAGAGTAAGGGGTGACTAGACTCTGCCCTCAACCTCCAACGTCACGGGAGTACATGGGCAGTTATTGCTTACAGGTGATTCTGTACTCGACACACGTCATCGTTATTACTGCTAGTGTTTCTTTTTTTCTGTGGCAAGACGTTATGCGCACTGCTCACCTTGTGCCCGCCAGAAATGGAAAACTGGCAGTTTCGGCCGAAGTTCGCAGCCGATCATGCAGAGCAGACGCAACCTTTGCATACACTCAAGCACTCTTCTTTCCTTTTGATATTTTCATTAGTATGTGTGTCACAGAGTCACATTGCTCCAGGCGAATTAATAACTGTAGTGGACTGGTTGGCCCAGCCTAACCGGCGATGCCGGCAGCATGGAAGTAGATGGACGCATGCGGACCAAGACCGAGGCCACAGCAAAAGGAACAAGACTGCGCAATTCAGAAGATTGATGGCACTTGTAAAAGGTGGATACTTGAAAGTCAGCCAGCAGGGGGTTGAGATTATATGACGAAGGGTGGAGCCAATATGCCGGCAGAAATCTCATCTTGCGTGATGTGTTCGGCCACTGTCCATCTGCTCAAAAATATCATAGGTACTGCTGTCGCCAGCGGTAATGTCAGCGACAAGAACGTTAAACTGAGACTAACGAAGTCGATATAAAAGAGAAGATAGTAAATAAACTTCTCCATTGTGAGTCGTCAGCCTTTTATTACGATGGAAAATACCCCGACACTCCAGGCTGATTCCCGTTTTCACCATCGGTGTCACGGTGCCACACTACTGACACGCACGCACAAACCGAGTATGAAACAATGCCGAGAAGTGTGACATGTGCGTGCATGTGCGACCGCAAAAACGAGCAAGCTAAGTGGGCGTGCAATCATGTATTCTTTCAGCAACATGCCTTAGGAAGGTGAAATGGGCGAGTTATTTACAATCCAACCTGGACGTTGTGCCTGTTCGCACTTCTGAATAGGCTTGCGCGTGAAGCATAACTACGAAATATGCCAAAGCATTTACTATACGGCTGATCGTCGTGATGGGCGTGTCTCCATCATGCGATTGTGTATGCATGCTCCTGTAAAACCACATGCCAGTTGGCGCTTGTCTTGTTCACAGTGTTCTTTCTCTTCATATGCTTCATATTTATACGTCTTCATAAGAATAGTCACGGCAGAATAAGATTAGCCCGATCGACGGATGGATGGACGAACAGAAATCTGGAAAGAAGCACCAGCAAGGATGCCAGCCCGGGCTCAGACCACGGAGCGGAATGTGTGGTGACGTATATATGCTTTCTCCTATATATGTCCCGCAGTCTGTGGTGTAGATTTAAGATAATCAGAATGTTTAGCAATCACTTCTTGATGAAGATCGGTCCTATGTTGTCCTCAGGGTTCATTACTCTTATCTGTCTGCATTTTCGTAAGATATGCACCATATCTGCGGACTCGTGCTTCCAAAGCTTCATTTCAGGTATTGTCGGAAATTGACTCTGTTTAGGTGTACTAAACTTCGGAAGGTTCTTATTTGTAATCGGGTCTAATCTGCTTCTTGGTATCTGTCCAGCTGTTTGAGCTGTGGCGGGCACGCTGCTTGTTGTTTTTTTATAGATGTGCTAGGACGTCGTGGCGTGCGAGCAGGCTGTCTATGTTGTGTTGTATTGCTGATTCATTCTCGTCACCTCCGCCACACTGCTCCCCCTTCCGTGGTGGTTGTGGCGTATCGGGTCGCCAATGTGAAAGCCGCATTGAGCTATTTTTCAACCGTGGTATTCTTGATTGAGGAGGGGGGGGGGTGAACGACTGTTCACCGGAACAGTCATTTGTGCTGAAAATTTTCAGTAGGGACTATACGTTGCAAATCGGGCTTCAACTATCGACTATACGACTTGTGAACTTCATTTATATGTGCATGAGTTACGTATTCACTGGCTATCGGCTCATGAAAGAAAATTCTGGCCAATGAAGACGTTTCGTGAAAAATTTGCGAGTTGTTCACGCGAATTGCTTGGCTCGTATGCCTACTTCATTGGGCCACCCTGGTGCACATCAAGAGTCAGTCTTCCTCCCGAAGGGCCTTTGTACAGTGCAGACATGTGGCAGCGTTCACACCGCCACCGCCGACAGACGCTTCACCACTTCCCAAACGCTGTACCAAGCAACTACAAGAGGCCTCATGAAAGAGCTTTTGTATTTCAATGCAATAGCCACCCTTGCATACAAGAACACTTGAAAGTACAGTCCTTCAACGATATTTCCGGGAAATCTCATTCGAGGGCATTATGTTTTCTTGACGGCTCATGATGAAAAGGAGGACTGAAAAGCGGAGTTCCTCCTTACAAATACACGCGCCACCACATACGCAATTGAAAATAAACTCAATAGCGCAAACGAAAGAACTGCTTCCGTTTTAACAAAGAAACCAGGTACAAGATACGTGTTTCCTCTCCTGCATACAGCACTTTGTTCTTTAACGTAACCGGGAACGTTTGACTGTAGAGCCCTGACTCAGTCACCGTGCTTGTGTTCCCAAAATATTCTCGCAGCATCTTTGTTTTAAAGTACCAGTTTCTGTGTAATTTGAGTTTTTCCGTGCGGTATATCTACCCATTTAGAGTCTCAAAAGCTCCCTACCTGTAGAGTTGCTCTGTATGAAGCTGCAGTGTTTTACATCCGAGTTGTTTAATATTTCAATGGAAAGCGCAACACCATGGCTCTCAGTGCTTCGTGCTCTAATGGGGGGCCACTGCAAGACAACGGCTTAAGCAATAGGGTTTGTCTGCTCGCAACTCTCCAGCGCTCTAGCATGGGCCTGAATAAAACATGTCACGTCCAGAGGCACAGCATCGGCTCTTTAGGTAAGCGAGATTCTATGTTGCTTTGAAATATTCTTTAGCGTGCGTGCTTTCAAGCGAGGGATGTTTTGAAGAACGATATAAAGCACGAGTAAAAATAAACGCTCTTGCTGAAGAGGATTGCTATAGTATGCTTTTCATTGTTGCTTCAAAAAGATGTACTCACCAGAGGCACGGTGCATTGCGATACTTTCCACATAATCAGTTCATTTTGGTTCGGACGTACGCGGCAGCTTCAGTGATTATAGCTAAAACTAGTAAATCAAGCAGATTACGACTTCATGGCATTATTACTAGAAGCATCATTACGAAATAAACTATCTCTGTAGGCACCAGTGGAAACATATTACATTGTGTCATTTTTTATTGCAAGTTATCTCGGTGAGCTACACTACCTTTCACCGTATATATATATATATATATATATATATATATATATATATATATATATATATATATATATATATATATATATTGTTGCTGCGCTAGTCGTTTTATATAAAATTTGTAAATTGGTATATGTCAGATTGTGCAGACATGACATATGTATCCCGCAGATAAACGACATATGCCTTGACAAAAATTACAAGATTTCATGGCGATGACATGCAGGCCGTTTTAACTTACTGTGGTAGGCTTCAAAATATTCATGCCATGACGGCCCTGTTTGGTAAGCATCAATGACTGGACGTAACAAGAATGCATTCAAGCTAAATATTTATTTAACTTGAGCGGTATTAGTGTACCACCACTGAGTGTCGCGTTCTAAGCCCACCTTACATTTTTCAACATTTTCATTAGCCCTTTCTACCAGTGTTTAGCATCTGCAGAGTATCAGAACTAACAGCATGACGTAGTTAACAAATCAATTCATATGGTGTGAACGCGATGACGTCGCACGAATACAGCTATACAAGCTATGAGCTTGACAGAATCGACATGTGTGGTATTGAACGAACATACGCGATACTTACTACTGCCCTAAATTTATGCAAACTTCTTTCTGAGCTAGCATATATTTGATTAGCTCTATCTGTCTTCATGCAACATCTGTTGTTTTTCTTTGTACTTGCACACATGTGTAAAAGTAGGCTACTTCACCACCGTGTATTGATCGTTGAAGGGTTTTGATTGCCCACATATTCCTCAATGTATGTGCAAAACCTACGAACAAGTACCTGAGGTCCAGGTTATAGGTCGTGTGTACCTGAGGTCTAAGTTATAGAGATCTGGAGATTATGAACATAAAAAACCTAACACTATGCGATAAATATTCCCACGCATTTCAGTTCCGGCGATATTGAATAATAGCCTACAATTCGTGACGCGCACGAATATAACTTTTCATGTGGTCTTTTCATCACACAACGTATGTGTACAGTTCATATAATGCTCAAAGCGAATCCCTTTGAATTACTGTCTCTCAGTGAATTCCGTAAGGTTGGCATGGTTAATGTTCATTTAGCGAATGTCGCAATCACTTTGATCAAAGCATTATGACTGTTTAAATTAGCTCAGTTTAATTGATAAAAAACTTTGACTTATGTTTTCTGCAGTCTACTAGCAAAATTTGTTGATCGCCTGAATAATTGATTTTTGATTGGTCTTCTGGTTGATTGATTGACTGCTTAGTCAATTGATTGAGTGATTGATTTAAGTACTAGACAGAATCGTCTATGGTGTCGCAGTAAGTTCAGCTAGGCGTTCTTTTCGTTTCTACGCGGTACAGAAAGCGAGGTATGCAGGCGACGTCCAGCATTAAATGGTATAGGTTGCTATTACATACAGAGTCATATTTGATGTTATCGAAAACTACAATGCTTTATATGAACTGCGTCCTTATTTTTTGAGCAGCCACAAAGCAGAACGGCCTTCCCCAGAATCTCATTCGCATTGCTTCATCATGTGTTTTTCAACACTGCATTATTATCGCCTTCAACATCAAAACCTACGTTGCCTGCTTATTGTTAACCAAAACAAACCTCCTCCCTTATGTAATGCCCCTCCGAGAAATGGGGGCTGATGTGACCAAGGAGCGAGGCACAGGCCGTCACTCAGGTGCCAGGGAAGGAGAACCCTTGCGAGGCTTTTTGACGACACAAATACACAATTTATTTACATATATACAATACTTTGCAAACCAGGCAATTACACTCGCCTTTTTATGACACATGAGAGGGCCAGCGATTGATTGATATGTGGAGTTTAACGTCCCGAAACCACCATATGATTGTGAGAGACGCAAGAGGGCCAGCGAAGGCCAGAGAGAGAGCACGCCAGGCGTAACGAGGAAGCTGCAGCTCATGAAATGAAAACGGAACAATTGAGGCTTAAAATTTTCAGTGTCCTGGCGAAACGTGCCGGTGGTCAGGTCACAGTAAAAAAAAAAGATTCAAGAGAAACCAGGCACAATAAACTTGGAAGGCGTGGTTTAGCTATCTGCTGAGTGTGGCGTCTGTGGCCAGTCGGAGATAACATGTTTTCCAAGCATTAGAGAATGTCAAGATAACTCGGTCGTAAAGGAAGGCATTTCTCGGCTTGGGACAGATGCGGTACCTTCGGCTGATCAGGAAGAGTGTGCAGTTGCACTGGCCAAATCAGAACGCATAGAGACGGAGGTGCTATTCTTAGCAGATAGCGATGTCGATGGGCAGGATAGCTAAACTGGAACTGTCAGTTGGGTAGCAAACGATGCTAAAGCAGAATTACTTGAATCAAAGGTGCTCTCTCTCTCTGGGCTTCGCTTGGGCCTGTGGTGTCTAATGTAATGGCGCGTCTCGACGCCTAGTCAATTGAACTCCTGTAAATATGTAAATAAATTGTGTTTGAGTCGTCAAGAAGCCTCCCTAGAGTTCCTCCTGTCCCAGCGCCTGGGTGTCCACCTGTAGCCCGCTCCTCGGTCACCACGACTGGTGGCAGCGGTGAGATCTGGTTGGGTTCTCTCATAGTGGCGATGCCTGCGAGTGCTCACTTTTCGTAGAGATTATACCAGGTGTCTTGGTTAGATGGTAATATCTTTCCAAAGGAGTAGATTGGTTGCTGCTTTGTGAAGGCAGTGTTTATTGAAGTACCTTCACGGCAGCTTGAGCATCGAAAGTCTGCACTGGGCGACCTTGGATTTGAAGAAGTTAAAGAAACTGGATTTAGTGCGTTTGTGCGAGGAGCTCAGTATTGACGTGGCAAGGGTACATAGGAAGCCGCATTTAATACAGGTAATCAAGGATTCCGGAGCGGACGAGGAAAGGCTTTGCGGTTGTTGGGAGCCTATCCGAATCATGCTAATAAAGAAACCAGGACAAAACTCTAAGCAGACATTAAGAGTGGCAGCGAGCAAAGCATTAATGTATGGTGAAGCTCCCTATGGGTGGAAACTAAGCAGGATGAGCATGATCTATAAAGGATGATCTATAACAGTGGCATCAGTAGCTTACAGGCTGGTGATGCAGCTAGCAAAGGAAATACAACAGACATGGGTGGAGAATGAGGGGGGGGGGGCTGGGAGAACAACAAAATGAGTTCCGTGAACGAAGGAGGTTGAAGGACAATCTGTTTTCGTAGATGCAGTGTATCGAAATAGCGGAAAAAGAACACAGGCCCCTATGGCTGACATTTCCATAGATTTTAAGGGAGCTTACGATAGTGTGATTCAAGAAGACTTGTGGGGAATACTGGACACACTAGATGTGGAAGATGGAATGACTAATCTTCTAAAGAATATCTATAAAAGTAACAAGAGAGTTATCAAATGGGAAAAACAGGCATCTGAACCTATAGAGATACAACATGGGCTTAGAAAGAGATGTCCCTTGTCACCTTTGTTATTCATGCTGCATCTCCAGGGACTAGAAGCCAAATAGATTGATTGATATGTGGGGTTTAACGTCCCAAAACCACTACATGATTATGAGAGACGCCGTAGTGGAGGGCTCCGGAAATTTAGACCACCTGGGGTTCTTTAACGTGCACCCAAATCTGAGTACACGGGCCTACAACATTTCCGCCTCCATCGGAAATGCAGCCGCCGCAGCCGGGATTCGAACCCGCGCCCTGCGGGTCAGCAGCCGAGTACCTTAGCCACTAGACAACCGCGGCGGGGGGAAGCCAAATAGAGGGGAGTCAACTCTGCTTAAGCCTTTATTTTGCTAAGAAAAGAAAACATATTGAACAGTCATTACCAGCATTGATGTATGCAGATGATATAGTATTAATAGCCGACAACAAGGAAGATCTGCAGGGATTGATAGACATCTGTGGTAAGGAGTGAGATAGGTTAAATCTGAACTTCAGCAGGTAAAAATTGGCAGTCATGATTTTTAATGATTACAAAGGCAGTGAACATAGGATGCAGAAAGCCGCGCTAGAAATGGTGGATAAATGCAAATACTTGGGCGTATGGATAAATAATAGGACTGAGTATCTAAGAGAGCACGAAAGATACGTAATGACTAAGGGCACCATGAATGCAGCAGTAATGAAAAAAGGGCACTGCGGAACTACAATAGGTATGACGTTGTGAGAGGGATTTGAAAAGGCGTCATGGTCGTGGTTTTGACGTTCGGCAATGTTGCCTTGTGCATGAATAAAGAAGTTCAAGCCAGATTGGAAATTAAACAACGTGGCATAGGTAGACTTGCTTTAGGTGCACACGGGAATACTCTGAATCAGGAGGTATAGGGAGATGTGGGATGGACATCGTTTGAGTGCAGGGAAGCTAGGAGCAATATGAAATTTGAGGAGCAATTGAGAAAAATTGGAGACTGGCGTTGAGCTAGGAAATTTTTTAGTCATTCGTACATGAAGAATGTCGATACTAAATCAAAGAAACGAACTAGAAGATTGTCAAGCAAGTATTTAGACAATAGCAAAATACCAAGCCAAAAGGAAACATCGCTTACGAAGAAGGTGAAGGAAACCGAAGGGAATATGTGGAAGATGGAAATTCTTACGAAATTATCACTGGAGACCTACCAAACTTTTAAGCAGGAAATTTGAAGAGAAAAGATCCACGATGATTCTCGGGGTATTCGTCTGCTATTCGGGGCTAGAACTGGAGTATTGCGGACCAAGACATGCCGAGGAAAATACGAAGGCACAGGCACGGTATGTAGTGCTCGTGGAGAAGAGGAGGAAACGGCTGCACATTTGATAATGTTCTGTGAAGGGCTCCGCCCTATAGTCGAAGATAATGGCGCGGAGTTTTTCAGAGCATTAGGGTTTAGGGATAATGAAGGCAAAATAGGCTTTAAATGGGTAGAAATAACCAGGAGGAGGCTAACTGATTAGTGACCACAACCGAGGCGCGAGTGAAATTCAATCTTTAAACACACAGTGATAGTAGTTAGCCGTATGGCTAGGTGGCGTGAGCCACCACTCGATCTAAAAGGCATAGCCTGATGCATGCATCCATCCATTCATCCACTTCCATCCATGCTCTCGTTTTGCATTCGCTCTTCAGCCCCACCGCGGTGGTCTAGTGGCTAAGGTACTCGGCTGCTGACCCGCAGGTCGCGGGTTCGATTCCCGGCTGCGGCGGCTGCATTTCCGATGGAGGCGGAAATGTTGTAGGCCCGTGTGCTCAGATTTGGGCGCACGTTAAAGAACCCCAGGTGGTCAAAATTTCCGGAGCCCTCCACTACGGCGTCTCTCATAATCATATGGTGGTTTTGGGACGTTAAACCCCACAAATCAATCAATCAATCAATCAATGCATTCGCTCTTCGCACGCTTCCTCTTTTACCGACAGTCTGTGTGCTTAGAGTATGAGCGACGAAGACAATGCGGTGGAGCGGAGAACTCAGAAAATAGCTGCAGTGCTTCCTCGCCCTCTTCACATAACGATCAACTGGGGAACATTTACGGTGAGAGAGATAGAAAGAGAAATGAATGTTTAATAATACAGAAAAGCTGAGAGGTCGGCCTGAATCATAGCGTGCTAGTCAGCGTTAAGAGAGGGGTGGGGGTGGAAAAGAAAGCAGAGAGAGAAGACGTTGATGATGAGGAGGATGGCGGTGAAGCAAGACCTTGGATAAATTTACAGTGTACTTTGTCAAATTCTGTACCTTTCAAAAACTTGGTCAGCGTTTTTAGAATATCGCCCTGATGAAACGGTGGTAGTTCCAACAGATATTTTTCGGAAACTTTGGGCTTGATATATTTCATAGAGATGGTGGCCATTAAATTCTTTTGTGAAATATATTGTGGGTAGACGCACAAACGTTGTTTAATTGTCTTGTAAGTGCTGCAAGCCTTACAATTAGGGCTGTGTACACGGCCGATAACGAATAGGTAACGACAAGTAAGTGCCACACCTAATGGCAACCGGTGCAATAGGCTTGTACTGCACCTTTCCATGACTAGCGGTAATCTAACATGCATATCTGGGTCGAGTTTGTCAAGATGGCGCCGATGATAACTTCGTAAGAGCCAATATGCTGCTGGAGTTTTTTTTACATGAACGTATACACAACAGAGTTATTATCCGGTCGTGAAAACGGAATATTCAACATTCCGGCGTTTTCGTGAGCCATTTTTGCCTCCATATCGGCTTGCTTGTTTCTTCGTTGGCCACAGTGTCTTGGAATCTACTGATAGCTCATAAGATGGCCACTTTCTAGAGCTACATCGTGTAACTGAGCACTTTTTCAGCAGGGAGATAATAATGCTTCCATTTGGGCACCGAATTTATGGCCTTATGCTGATTTAGAATCCCAGAGTATAGTCAAGCTGCAAGGAGGCTCCGTCGATCTATAACGAATTGCATCGCGGATGGCCACAATCTTTGCCGCCGTTGATGTTATTCGATGATCTAGACGAAAGCGTTCGCTCGTCTTTAGACTTAGTATGACGAACGCCGCTGTTTAAGCAGTGGGTCGCACAGACCCGTCAGTAAAGACATGTATGAAAGAGGCATATTTTGTAGATATAAACGATAACGTAGGTCGTTTCAGGCCACATAAGGGCAAACGAGATTTTCTGTCCATTCCTGGAATAGACAGGTGCACATCAGGTCTTGATAACGTTCATGCTGGTGCCTCTAACTTTCACCGGAGCAAAGCCTGAGGGAATAAAGCTCTCATGGCAGGACATTGCTTCTGCAAAAGTGCTTTCCGGTCGATGGGTATAGATCGTCGATAAAGGGTGACGACCGTTACGTGTTAACAGTCGGAGATATACCTTTAATGGTTTGCATGAAATATAGCTGTCTATTGCAGTTATCCGTGCTTCCACACTAACTTCCATAGTTGAAGTACAGTGTGGCAGTCCAAGACAGGTTGTCAATGCCTGCATGAGCTTGCACGCTTTTCAACGTACGCAGGCAGGGTAGGTGAATACTGGTCATAACGAGCAAGTTATATTGCAGGTAGCTTACGAAAAGTGCCTGATACACTTGGAGCAATGATCTTTCTGATGGTCCCCTTTTCGTGCCTACTATATATGTAAGCATATGTACAAAGTGAGGAAAATATATAACAGCCGCATCTTGCCGGTACTTAGCTATAGAGCAGAAACCTAGAGACTTACAAAAATGGTTCAGCTTAAATTGAGGACGACGCAGAGAGCAATGGAAAGAAAAATGGTAGGTGTAACTTTAAGAGACAAGAAGAGAGCAGAGTGGATTAGGGAACAAACGGGTGTTAATGATATCATAGTTGAAATCAAAA